>NC_083571.1:51062796-51362796 GCF_027579695.1 Neoarius graeffei | reverse complement strand
TCTGAACACTCATTTTTCTGGTTCCACCTCCTTTTTTGGTTCGTATTCGTACCTGCACAAATTCCCCTTTCCTAAAATGCAACCATCCCAATTCAATTTTTCTCTCATTCTTCTGAGCATTTCTTGCTGTGGTTTGACACTCACTCTCAGACACACGATCAGCTTTTTTCCTTGCAATCTTTGCTTTAAGCCGCTCAAAGACCTTTGACTCGTGACTTCTGGGTTCTTTTTCCTTCCGTCTGCAGTATCCAAAAACAGCCAGTCGGTCACCATAGGAAGGCAGATATTCCCTTAGCTGGTCATCTGTCATTAGGTTTATGATGCTGGAATCAATCTACAATAAATATATACATTATGAATTCTCAGATCAAGTGCATTAAATTATAACACTGAAGAATTTGAGTAGCACCAGATAATATTTGCAAAGTGCTTCTGACATCATGTATTTAATTTTCATGTGTGATAACACTACATACAGGAAAATATGAAAATCAGTGCATTAAACTGAGAAAAGTCATAACAGAATGTTAACATATGATACTTTCTGTAGAAATCACAATATTTTACTATCACATTGTATGAACAGATATGCCTGTTCCATCTTATCCCCACAGGTTTCCCTGATAACATCAAAAGTCATCCCATGCTGAGCCCAAATTTAGGCTAACGTTATCTTCCTTGATTAAACTACTTTCATAGCCAATTAATCCAAAACGAAAACAATTCAGTGGGCTAATCTCACCAGAAAATGTTTAATAGGAATTTAACTCCTGGACTCATGACACTTCAGGTAGGTACAAGTGGAATTATTCATCTAGCCTGCCGAGGCAAATTAAATGTTTGATGTCTCTAGATTGAAATATTAGAGGTGACTTGAAAACCCTTCTGCTCTACAGACGAGGCTTAGGCCTACTGTAGTGGCGTTAGCATAATATTAGCAATACTAGCTAGATGAAATGGGTTTCTGCAGTCATTATACGGACACCAATTGTGTCGTTTCACTGCACGCACAAACGTTTAGCACTCGGACATGATAGGCTACTAAGGGTAGTGTCATGTCCAGGTTTCTAAACTAGCAGTACGCCTTGTGGCTGTAGCATGCAGCCTGCATGGTAGTAAGTGTCACGTCTGATCCTAATTGATATTGCGTACCCTTAACCATATCCGCAATGCAATGTAACATCAAACAGAACAGAATGATAATCTTACCTTTCAACTGCATCCCTTGTGTCTTGCATTCAGAGTCAACGTCGCTAAGTTCACATGTTCAGGGCCAGGCCGGTTGGCAGCCACTTTCCACGACTTCCCTTTCCGGTGGCCATTCGTTGCCATGGCAGCAGTTCGAGCATGTGTTCTTTGTATGTCATAATTTCGACTTTTTTTCTCGAAAATTTTGACTTTTTTTCTTGAAAATTTCGACTTTTAATCTCGAAAATGTCGACTTTTAATCTCGAAGATTTCGACTTTTAATATCGAAAATTTCGACTTTTTTTCTCGAAGATTTCGACTTTTAATCTAGAAAATTTCGACTTTTTTTCTCGAAAATTTCGACTTTAATCTCGGAATTTCTAGTTTTTTCTTGAAATTTCCGACTTTTAATCTCGGAATTTAGAAAAAAATATTTTCTCCAAGTGGCCCTAATACGCTTCCGTAAGTTATTACTGAAAAACTATTGATTAAAAAAGCAGACACTGAGAAATGGTCCTATAAACAACTTTACCAATATAAAAGATTACCAGGACTACAAAAATGCAGAAAAATAGGCTTTACTTATCCAAATGCACCTGTTGGTTCAAAAGTTAAAGTGCACAGAGCCTCACAGCACAACATGAAGTTACCTTAAAATATAATATAAATGCCTCAGCTTTCATGTAAGAAAAAAAAACTATTAATACTAGTACTGTGTGCAGGCAGTCTCTCCTGAAGACTAAATTAAACAATAATTATAAACTAATAAAATAAATGGCTCAGGCTTCATAGAAGAAAAAAAAAACAATTTGAACAGAATCTCACAGTATGATTCTGAAGCTGCCTAAACAATGGAAAATAAAATACCATTTTGGCAAAAATGTTGGCCTCCATTAATTTCTTGTATTAAGTAAAAAAAAAATGTAAAGTGCACACAGTGCTTCACTGTAAACATAACACACTTTCAGTAACAGAATTTAAGCCTATATAAACATTGTCTCGCACATGCAGTGTTGCCAGATACTGCTGACGTTTTCCAGCCCAAAATATGTTCAAAACCCTCCAAAATGCACTTAAAACTGCCCAATCTGGCAACACTGCGCACATGCTGCTTCTCTTGAACATATACACGGAAGTAAGGCGGAAGGTAGTTTGTCGATGTCACCTCAAGACAACGCCAATGATTGGTCAAATTTGCGGGAAGGTTGCGGTGATTGGATATAATTGCAACACCGCCCTGAATTCACGGGGATTGGTTGAATTTGCATTGAAGTTGCAAATTGCAACATCGCGAAATCCTGGAGGGTCTGGTTTTTTGCTTGGCCCAGACTCTGTCTCCTCGCTCACTGTAGCTTTAGGTAATAAAAATCGATCCATTTTGTCTCTGGCAAAGACTAGCTGAAGTTCGCTAAATGTCCGCAATAGTAACTTATTCTGGTTTATGTTTCCTCATGTTGCGTCCCCCCTGAAGAACTCTGGCGCCCCCCAGGGGAAGTGCGCCCCACACTTTGAAAAGCCCTGCTCTAGCATGCCGTGCTGCCTAATACAGCGGCCAGCACTGCACCGAACTGTGTTCTGAACATTCTGAAAGGAACGTAGCATTTATTTGTTCACATTAAACCACTTGCTTTAAGCCAGTTAGCGAGTGGTGATGGTTTTCACTGTAACTGCGTTGCATATGCAATCATTTTGAGTTCATGTGTATATTTTTGCTGAAGCTAAGAAAAGGAAATGTCATTCCTAATAATGTAAACATGTTATAATAGTGTTGTAATGGTTAAAAGGTGCTGATACAGCAATGAACAATATATGAAAAGACACAATACACACTGTTAAGATTGAAATAGAAACTTTGTTTAATTCATGCAATACATTTTCTTTACACTGGGGAGTAAGTAATGTGAATGCTTACTGTATATTGTAACATTGTGGGTTAATGTGATGAGTTATTCACATTATGGTTAAAAAGGGATGTATCCTTGGATATTGATTACAGAAATGAGTAACAGAATATGAAGAAATGAGATCTCAGAATTGGAACACTCATTAGTCTATATTTTGTGTAGGCTGGTTTTTTTGTGGATAAAGAAACAGATTCCAAGATGGCGAGCCGAGCCCAGCGAGGACTGAGGATGGTCAGGAGAGCGGGGTGGCCAGCCGTGTGACTGCCTCAGCGGAACCCACTTGAATCACTGATACCAGATAAGAGTACTCTTGACCAGTTGACTCCATTGACTCAACCTGAGTTTGAACCGTTATATTGGGTTATTTTCAAGGAACGGACTCTTATTGGGGACACATTTTTGATATTTTCAGGAACCAAGGACTGAATTATTTTTATTTATTTTATTTTGAAGAGCTCTTTTAATTTTTATTTTCTTGTCTGTGACTCAGTCACAACATTTCCATGTTAATGCTGTGCCTGGAGTGCACAGCTGGTGTATATATTCAATAAATCTGCCAATTGTTCCACTTCTTAATAACTGTTTCCTGATTAGGTTTTTTTTTTTTTTAGAGTTGTGAGATTTTTTTTTTTAAGCCATACCTCTCTACCGAGCCTAGGTAGATATTTAGTGCTTTTCCACAGGTCCAGAGTACAAGCGCTACACATACAAGACCACTGATAATCTCCCTCGATCTGGGGCTCCACGCAAGATCTCACCCCGTGGGGTCAAAATGATCACAAGAACGGTGAGCAAAAATCCCAGAACCACATGGGGGGGAGCTAGTGAATGACCTGCAGAGAGCTGGGACCAAAGTAACAAAGGCTACCATCAGTAACACACTACGCCGCCAGGGACTCAAATCCTGCAGTGCCAGACGTGTCCCCCTGCTTAAGCCAGTACATGTCCAGGCCCGTCTGAAGTTTGCTAGAGAGCATTTGGATGATCCAGAAGAGGACTGGGAGAATGTCATAAGGTCAGATGAAACCAAAATAGAACTTTTTGGTAAAAACTCAACTTGTCGTGTTTGGAGGAGAAAGAATGCTGAGTTGCATCCAAAGAACACCATACCTACTGTGAAGCATGGGGGTGGAAACGTCATGCTTTGGGGCTGTTTTTCTGCAAAGGGACCAGGACGACTGATCCGTGTAAAGGAAAGAATGAATGGGGCCATGTATCGTGAGATTTTGAGTGAAAACCTCCTTCCATCAGCAAGGGCATTGAAGATGAAATGTGGCTGGGTCTTTCAGCATGACAATGATCCCAAACACACTGCCCGGGCAACGAAGGAGTGGCTTCGTAAGAAGCATTTCAAGGTCCTGGAGTGGCCTAGCCAGTCTCCAGATCTCAACCCCATAGAAAATCTTTGGAGGGAGTTGAAAGTCCGTGTTGCCCAGCGACAGCCCCAAAACATCACTGCTCTAGAGGAGATCTGCATGGAGGAATGGGCCAAAATACCAGCAACAATGTGTGAAAACCTTGTGAAGACTTACAGAAAACATTTGACCTCTGTCAATGCCAACAAAGGGTATATAACAAAGTATTGAGATGAACTTTTGTTATTGACCAAATACTTATTTTCCACCATAATTTGCAAATAAATTCTTTAAAAATCAGACAATGTGATTTTCTGGATTTTTTTTTTCTCATTCTGTCTCTCATAGTTGAGGTATACCAATGATGAAAATTACAGGCCTCTCATCTTTTTAAGTGGGAGAACTTGCATAATTGGTGACTGACTAAATACTTTTTTGCCCCACTGTAAGAGAGATGTTTGATAGAACAAGTAAAGACACTTGGCTATATCTTTACTAATAACCAATCTAAATTCTCCTTTGAAATGTTTGGACACTATTTTCAATGACCATTATAATAATCTTTAATTCAGTCAGTGCTGTCTGACGTTGTGTAGGCTAGCTTTGTAAAACACTAGTTATCCAAATCGAGGCCTATAGCCTATTTAAATAAACATGCATGAAAATCCCTCACCTTTCGGCGAAATTCGCCGTTTTGAAACCAAAATGGGTGACCTACGTGAATCGTGTAGATCCGATGAGAAAAAAAAATTGGGGGGGGGGGGGTGTTGATATTGACCCAAAGGGCAAGGAGGTCGCTTCGCACCCATAGACAGTTCGTGCCAGTTTGCGCCTCCTCCTCCTGCTTTGATGCCATAGTGACGAGTGCATCTCGCTGCGAAGGGCAAGCGGCATCATTTCGCGCCTCTTCTCCTGCTGGCCAGAGCGTGCACACATCAGTCAGAGTGCAGACCAGACCGCTGGAAGCTGGATTGAGTCATCGGACTGAATTTCCTACTTTTTTCAAACTTTCCTGATTTGCCATCAAAACAAACAGAACTTCCGGCTTGATTACGTCAGCATTCGAAAGAAGGCGCGCGCGTCTTTTGACAATCCCTGTGTCCGAAATTGCTCGCTACTCATTATAGAGAGATTTCACTGACGTCACCCGAAACCGGAAGTAAACAGACCCTGCGCCATTTTGGAAGACCAACAAACTCGTGATTAGGGGGAAATAACGGCAGCGGTATGTGAACCCATGAGAATAAAGTGCAGTGGCAAACGACTTAAACAAACAAATCTGAACTGTTTTATTTATGATTTATTGGCCCAACAGTAGACTTGAAAGAAACCTGTGTGAGACTTGGCAAAAAACTGTGGATATAATGGATAAGTCTGTGCATGATCTGTGGACACTTTGAGGGAAGCAAACGCAAGAAATTCAGATTTAAAACATGCTAAATTGGCCCCAAGTTGATAACTGTATGAGGAGCAAGCCTCCCAGACTTCTACAATTTAATAATAATAATAATTTAGGATGGTTTGGGGCTTGCTCTCCCTCCTATTATATAAATAAAGCATAGTTGTTGTGTAGGCATATCATAAATACATATGTATAATTTGGATAAATTAACCTAAATTATGGATACCTTAATAGTAACAAAAAGTATTAATTTTTCAACTGAAAAGATATATTATTAAAATATAAATATCAACAAGATTACCTTGGCCATAACTATGTGTAGGTTATTCTTAATAACAGCTGTAATATCACGAACCAAGCCACTAACAAAATTGTAAGCCTGTAGCCCTTTGTAGGCCTTCAAGTCATCAGCAGTGTAGGCACTGGGTGTAAACAACAAATAATTTACAATGTCTGGGTAGCAAACAGATGGCAGAATTGGTGTCAGGTCCTCCTTATGTTTCCATTCTCCCTTGCCCCGAGTCTTATCATATGGGTCAAACCCATCAATCACAGCCAGTTTCTCCACATACCGTGCCCTTTCTGCAGCTGGTAATGTACTCACATAACCAGAATTATCATCCATCATGTCACTTTACTCTCGCTCGTACTTTGTTTTATATTGTGAGTGCATGTACTTGGTCTTCCAATATGGCGCCTAACAAAATCTCGCGGCACGGTGACGTCATGCGGTAGCCCTCTATAGGGCACTGTATAGTGGAGACGCCATTTTGTAGTGCTGTCCGTGCTGAAAGAAATCAAATTAAAAGTCTCAAATTTGATTTAATAAAAGACAGCAGCAAAGAAGAAAGTATTCAGCCTTGATTTAAAAAGAACTGAAAGCTGCAGGTACTTCCATATCTTGGCAGGCTGAGTGGTATGCTGGGGCACCTCTTGCCAGCAGACCAGAATATCCAGAGGAAACTTGTGCGGTTCAGTGTTGACCTGACCATCCCCAGCTTCAAGGAGGGAGAGAGCATCGTGGAGTGGTGGGGTCATGTCTTCGACAAGCCAGACAAGTACCCCTCCCTGGGTGCACTGGTTAAGTGTTGCCTCTCCATCTTTCATGGACCTAGAGTTGAGTCCTCATTTAATCTGATGAATGATGTAATTGATCAAAGGAGTGGCAACATGAATGTGGAAACATTTAATGCAATACAGACGGTCAAGTACACGCTGATGTCCAGGGGGAAGACAGCTATGCAGCTCTTTAGAAGGGAGGACGTGAAGTTTGGGGAAGTGGACAGAACATTGTGTAAGAACATTAACTCTGCAGCAGCCACATACAAACACCAGCAGAGGGTGAACAAGGAGGAAAAGCAGCAGCAGCAGAGCAAGTATGGCTCTCAAGCAACTTGCAGTGCTCAGCAGGCCAAGAAACAGACTGCTGAAGGAGAGAAGCGGGCAAGGCTGAAACATGTGGCAACTCGGCGAAAGTGGGCCATGGAGACACTGGTGGTCCAGGCAAATAAAAGGAAAAAATGATCACTATTCCTTGTGTTCCACTTTCTTCGTTCTATTATTCGCATTTTTTTCCAGGGCATAATTTCACTATAACTACATGTATTTGTACTGTATGTCCTTGTGCAAATGTCAATACAGTATACTTAGTAAGGAGGCTATAATATTTATTCTGGGGGAGGACCCCCCAAACAAAATTAAACAACACCAGAGGCCACGTCACCACTCGCGCGCCCTTCTCACCTTTTTCACCCCTGACCCGTTTTCATGCCTGAATAAAAACCTCGACCTTTACTACAAGGCCAGAGCCATGTCCAGGGCCCTGTACTACGAAGCGGGTTTTCTGGCTTACCAGGGTAACTTCGAGAGTAACTTGATCACGTGCAGCGTAACTTCCCGATTAACCCATACTACGAAAATTGGCTATGTTCAAACCGAGGTATGCTGCCATGGCAATTTACGCTGCATCTCAAACCTGCTCGTCTCAGGTTATGTTCTTGGTTAACCCGAGGTTTCCAATTAACCACACCCTTTTTAAACACCACCTCTCCACCGACATTTCCTCTAGAGACAATGCCAGCGTACCTGGATGACCTGTGCGATATCGGAGTGCAGATTAGAGATGGGATTTAGGGCTCTTTGATGGGATCTGCATCTTTGTGATCCGTTCTTTGAAAAGAGCCGTTCAAAAGACTGGCTCATTTGGCTCTTTTTAAATATTTATTCAGTTTTAAGAAGACAGCGTCTAAAGAAGCCAGATCCCTCTGCTTAGACAGTGACATCAATATTTCTGGACATACCTTTTATATAAAGCAACCTAGACTTACTTTATTGTAACCCCTAAACGCTCATAAATAACCATTAAAAAACAATGAGGGCTTCAACGGCTTTTCTGTAAAAAAAAAAAGAACACACTCAAGAACATAGTTATCAAGAATGCAAGAATATTTTATAGAAAAACACTTGTTTTACAAAAATATTTAAGTCTGAGATACAAAATAGATACAACTACAATAAATATAACACAAGAACTAGTTATCACACAAGAACATTTTAATAGAAAAAAAACAAACTTTCTATATTAAAAATATTGAAATTGTAACAAATAGATACAACTAAACAGTCAGATAAATAGATAAAGTTATAACAAGAACACGATTATTTTAATAGGAAAAAACAAACTATTAATGCAAAAAATATATTATTAGAAAAATAGATACAACTAGACAAACAGATAAATAAATAAAATACACAAAAATAGAACAAACAAAATGACAATAGAATAAATTACATGAACGTCCGTGCAAAGTAGTTTTCCCACAATATCATCATTAATATCACACAACAACATTATAAACTATATACAAAACAATTTGAACTATTAGGCAAACAGATAAAACTTGAATAAATAAAAGGCAAATGAATGCTTGCTTGCACGCGCACACACACACCATTATGAATGATGTTTTTATATTTCATTTTCACCTGTTGCCAGGTGCGTTTGGCACTGCTGTTGCCTCTGAAATGTTCACAGGATATACACCAACTTACGCTATGTTCACACTGCAAGGCTTAATGCTCAATTCCGATTTTTTTGTGAAATCCGATTTTTTTGTGAGGTCGTTCACATTAACAAATATATGCGACTTGTATGTGATCCTCAGTATGAACGAAAAGCGACCTAAAAGTGTTCCGCATGCGCATTGCAGGATACGACGACGTCACACGCAGTGAGCATGGCCAGTGTTTACGGAAGTAAAACCGCCCGGTTGCGGTATGACCCATCCAATCTAGCTTGAATAGCTGCATCCCCCCAAATGGAAATCAGCTCCCTAACCTCTGCGTCCTTCCATTGAGAAGATTCAGAACCTTCACAGCCCGAAGCGTCCCTCGCATTGATGTCATGCGCAGGGGCGCAGATACGTTTTTTGAACTGGGGGGGACAAAGCTGCCAGCAAACCAACCCCAACCCCGATATGCCTGTCAAACTTGTTGTTAGTAACCATAGCAACCAAGCTTGAGCTCGCAACCTGTGCAGTCTGCGCAGCTCAACCAACCGAATATCAGTCTTTGTTTTGTTTTATGTGAGTTGTTGCAACTATGTATACACTGCTGTGCACCTCAATAAACCGAATGGTAATTAGTCTTTTGATTTTTCCGTGAGATTTGCCTTATGCAAAGAAAGACAGCATAGACGTTTTTTCCTCCCTATAAGTGGGGGGGACCGAACAAAGTGAATTGAAATCTGGGTGGGACGAATCCCACCCGTCCCACCCTCTATCTGCGCCCGTGATTATGCGCCATGTTGTTGTAACTTTTTTTGAGAGACCCGCCGCCTACTTCAGCGCAGAATAGTGACGTTTGTGGCTTGTTGATGACGTGTAAGTCGGATGAATGCGACCTGGCGGTTCAGACTGAAGTCGCATATGAAAAGAGCGGATAGGAATCGGAATTAGGACCACATATCCAAACGGCCTGGGTCGGATTTGAAAAAATCGGATCTGTGTCGTTCATATTGTCAATAAAAGATCGGATACAGGTCACATATGGGCGAAAAGATCGGATTTGAGTCACTTCAGCCTGCAGTGTGAACGTAGCCTTAGTCAAAGGGACTGAACAGTCAGTCATCCTAATTCATGTGACTCTGTGCACATATCAGCTTAAGTAGGCTACTCCATGAATTTACCATACCAAATTTTATTCAGGATTTTTCGGACATTAAACAAGCTATATATGACTGGGGCCACGTCGAAGGACCATTTTCTGTGACTTGTGATTGATCATGAAGCTTTCTCTCATCCTATACTTCTGTTCTGGAACATGTAGAAGGGAGAATGTACTTACGCATTTACCCGATTGGCAATTCGTTGCCAACATGCTTGCCGCTCCTTATTGGCAGCCGCTGTGTTAGATTTTGCTCTTAATGTTGTTTTGAACTTCTCGTAGCTTTGCATTATGACAGCGCATTCTTCCTCCGTGAAGTACGGCGACCGTGCCATTGTGAACAGTGGTGATTTGCGCTGATAACCTCCCCTTTAACGTGAACGCGCATTAACCCTGATTAGGTTAAACCAGGTTCAACAAATCAACTTCATAACTGGCGTCGTAGTACCGTTTAACCCCAAACAAGATAACCAGGCTTTGTCAACCCCGGTTTAGCGGGGGAACCCTGGGTTACTTCTGGGTAGGTTAACCTCTGTTCATAGTACAGGGCCCAGATCATTACCTCCGCCAAGGAGGTTATGTTTTTGGTAGCGATTGTTTGTTGGTTGGTTTGTCTGTTAGCAACATTACGGAAAAAGTAATGAACGGATTGCTCTGAAGTTTTTTTCCAGAGGTGTGACTGGGCACAAGTAACAATCCATTAAATTTTGGCGGTGATCCGGATCACCTTCTGGATCCCAGATTTTTTTTTTTTTAAAGGATTCTTGGCAAAGGTCTGTGCTCTGAGTGCTTTTCTAGTTTCTACATGTGTCACTGTCAGCCTTTTATCTTTACACCACAGCAAAATCAAGTCAGAACCCTTCTTACAAATATTGCTTTGACTTACCGAATGAGTTATTAAATTTCACAAACAAAGCTGTACTGCTTCGAAAACCTGTAGGCTAAATTTTAACAGCTTTATGGAAGTGCACTGATGGTTACCATGCACATGCTCTAGAATGAGCGCTCGCAATGTCTAGAACTGTGTTCTTTTGGGGGTCGCACTCACACACTCTCATAGCCTGCCCTATCTTGTTTTTTTTCTGTTCTTGCTCTCCCATGCACGCAAGATACAGACGCAGAGGACCCAATCCTACCAAGATCCTCTTACCCTCTCTAATGAATTGGTAGTCTTGTTCATCAAATAAAAATCTTTTCCCCCTTTTTCATGAAAAATAAAAGTCTTAATATTTGCTCTTGTGTTTATTTGACTTGGGTTTTTCAGGTTTTGTTAAGGTACTTGCGACAGAATCATTGAAGCAATCGTACTTGCTTTAGTTATTGAAGTTTTTCTAAGAAATGACTATAGGAGAAACAGTTGACTGGCTACTTTAACAGCAGTGTGGCAGCAGCACAATCCATACAATTATGCACGTGCAGGTCAAGAGCTTCAGTTCATGTTCAATTTACATGAGAATGTGGTGTCGGTACTATTTAAGTATTCCATTCATTTTTGATCTGGGATTTTCATGCACAACACTGTGTAGAGTTTACACAGAATAGTGCAGGAAAACAACAACTGTGTGCACCTGATCTGTGGGTGGAAATGACTCACTGAAGAGAGAACAAGGCCCCTTTCCTGTGTGCAGAGGGGTGGTGGTGACCTGAGTACTTTTAAATAACATGCAGGGTGGTCAACCACAGAACAAGTTGTATTCTGTGGACACTTGATCTATGATAAGTGCTATTTTATGTGGGGAAACTAAGTTTTTATTCAAGTAAAATTTCAGCACCATAAGTTATTCTTAAATGATGACTATTATTTAAAAACAGTGATTGTTTACTCCCCCCCCCCCCCCCCCATTGTGTTAAAATATAAAATGGCACAAAACTCCATCCTCTTTGTGGTCTCATAAATTTCTATATTTTACCTCAGTTTCATCAGGATGTGGTTTCACTATTTCCAGCTTAATTCCCTATTCTATTGCTGTGGTTGAATTGTACAGTCATTGAAAAGTTTATCATAACTTCAATTACAAATTATCTGAAATTATATAAACTTTCATTTTTGATGTATTGATCACTTTTCTAATTTTGTTTGTATAAAACAGTTAATGTGTTAATCAGGAGCAAAGCCAGATGTTGTAAACATTTGGGGCTTCACACAAACCAAGGAGTCCAAAGGTGGTTTAGTTTGTTACAAAATGCGAGACATGTATTTATAATACAGGATATTGGTTAAATTAAAAATGTGTCTCCATACCAAAATATTTTTGCTTATGGACACAGTGTGAGGAATGCAGGCGACAGATGGATGTAAAGGCAGCAGAGAGTTTATTCAATTCAAAGATGGCAGACAAAGCCAAGTTGTAGAGCAAAGTCAGTGTAAACAAAAAGGCAGTGGTCAGGTGAGGCACACACAGGATATCACAGGTGAAGACAGCTCTATTTCAGTTCTATTCCAGCTCTATTCCAGGCTCTCAGTAGGGGTGGAAAGAGTGCTGAAAATCTGTACTCAAGATGAAGTCTTGTTACATTACTCAATTACAAGTACTGGTGTTTAAAAAAATGCCTAATTTAATGTTTAATGTACTCTTCTCAAAAACTACTCTGAGTATTCATTACGTTTTAAACTGATGATGTTTAATACATTAGAAATAGCAGGCATTCTACTTTCAA
The DNA here is from genome assembly GCF_027579695.1 of Neoarius graeffei. Lineage (NCBI taxonomy): Eukaryota > Metazoa > Chordata > Actinopteri > Siluriformes > Ariidae > Neoarius > Neoarius graeffei. The sequence continues at coordinate 51,350,125 of NC_083571.1, read as the reverse complement.
CAAGGCACTTTTCTCTGATCAATGATAAAAGCTTTGAACGGATCAAATCATGACAATTTGTTGATGAAACAAGTCAAGTCAACTTTATTGTCAAATATGCTATACATGCTCGACATACAGCACAGATGAAATTTCAGTCCTCTCTGACCCACGGTGCAAACAGGCAATGCAATAAATACAAATAAAAATAGAATAATTGAAAAAACAAACAAACAATATAAACAGTATAAACACTCTAGATAAGAACTAGACATAGACTAAACACTCAAACAAACAATATAAACAGTATAAACACTAAACACTCAGACAATATAAACAGTGTAATCACTAGATAAGAACTAGACAAAGACTAAACACTCAAACAGACAATATAAACAGTATAAACACTAGATAAGAACTAGACGTAGACTAAACACTCATATACATACATGTGTATATATATATATATATATATATATATATATATATATATACACACACACACACACACACACACACACGTAAATTGGTGCAAATAAACAAACAGTCAAGGGCACTTGAGGTATAGCAGGTAAACATGAAATAAGCAGTATAAACAAACTAGCAGCTGTGAAGGTGAGGTAGTGCGGAATAGTGCAAATGAGCGAGGTAAAGTGAGATGTGCGGTCCCTGAGTTCAGTGTGTTAATGAACGATGAGATGTATGTGTGTGTGTGTGTGTGTGTGTGTGTGTGTGTGTTTGGGGGGGGTGGAAACTGTGAGGATAACATGTCAGATGCTGAAGGGGGGCAGGGGGGGTGTGCGAGCAGAATCTGTGGCAGGGGGCAGAGGGGGGAGGAGGGGCAGAACAGGGAGGGAGTTGAGCCTCCTGACTGCCTGGTGAAAGAAACTGTTCTTGAGCCTGCTGGTTTTGGCCCGGAGACTCCACAGTCTCCTCCCTGATGGCAGCAGACTGAAGAGGCTGTGAGATGGGTGGGTGGGGTCACCTGCAATCCTGATGTCTTTGTGGGTGAGGCGGGAGTTATAAATATCCATTAGAGAAGGGGGAGAGACACCAATGATCCTCTCAGCTGCTCTCACGATGCGCTGCAGAGTCTTGCAGCAGGACATGGTGCAGGCGCCGTACCACACGGTGATGCAGCTGGTCAGGATGTTCTCAACGGTTCCTCTGTAGAAAGTGTGCATGATGGGGGCCGGGGCTCTTGCTCTCCTCAGTTTGCGGAGGAAGTACAGACACTGTTGGGCTTTTTTGGCCAGTGATGCGGTGTTGTTGCTCCAGGACAGGTCTTCAGAGATGTGCACACCCAGAAACTTGGTGCTGCTCACCCTCTCCACTGCAGCACTGTCAATAGATAGTGGAGCATGCTGGGTGTGCTCTCTCCTGAAGTCCACAACAATCTCCTTCATCTTCTCCATGTTCAGACTGAGATTGTTGTCCTTGCACCACATGGCCAAGCGGCTCACCTCACTCCTGTAGATTGTCTCATCGCCATTGTTGATGAGACCCACCACAGTCGTCTCATCCGCAAACTTAATGAAGAGATTAGAGTTGGATGTTGGTGTGCAATCGTGGGTCAGCAGAGTGAAGAGGAGGGGGCTTAGCACACATCCTTGGGGGGCCTCTGTGTTCAATGTGATGGTGCTGGAGGAGTTGCTGCCGACCCGTACAGTCTGTGGTCTCCCCATCAGGAAGTCCAGCAGCCAGTTGCACAGGGAGGTGTTGAGTCCCAGCTGGTCCAGTTTATGAATGAGCTGCTGAGGAATGATTGTGTTGAATGCTGAGCTAAAGTCTATGAACAGCATTCTGACATACGAGTCTTTTGTCTCCAGGTGGGTGAGGGCTGAGTGGAGGGCAGTGGAGATGGCGTCATCGGTCGAACGGTTGGACTGATATGCAAACTGGAAAGGGTCCAGGGCGGGGGGGGAGGGCAGACTTGATATGCCGCATGACTAGCCGCTCGAAGCACTTCATGAGGATGGGAGTGAGTGCGACAGGGCGGTAGTCATTGAAGCAGGAGGGAGACGGCTTCTTCAGGACTGGGATGATGGTGGTGGTTTTGAGGCACGTAGGGACAACAGCCTGGCTCAATGAGATGTTGAAGATGTCTGTAAAGACATCTGTGAGCTCCTCGGCACAGTCTCTCAGGACACGACCAGGAATGTTATCAGGACCCGGGGCTTTTTGTGCATTTGTCATCCTGAGAGCTCTCCTCATGCTGCCTGGGGACAGCGTCAACACCTGGTTGCCGGGAGGTGGTGGGGTCTTCTGTGCCGTGGTGCTGTTGTCTGCCTCAAAGCGAGCGAAGAAGTTGTTCAACTGATTCAGCAGAGACATGGAGTTGTCACAGGTCTGCGGCGAGGGCTTGTAGTCTGTGATGGTCTGAATCCCCCGCCACAGGTTCCTGGTGTCTCTGCTGTCATTGAAATGGTCAGCAATGTACCTGGAATACTGTCTCTTGGCCACCCTGATGCCTCATGACAGATTGGCCCTAGCTGTCCTCAGGCCCACCTCGTCCCCAGCTCTGAAGGTGGTGTTTCGAGCCCACAGGAGCCTGTGGACTTGTACGGGAACAGATCTCCAGGAGTACACGGAGACCATCACTGCCTACATGAGGAAGTGCATGGACGACGTTACGGTCACCAGAACCATCTCCATTCGGGCCAATCAGAAGCCATGGCTGATAGGGGTGTCAGTCATGGCTTCTGATTGGCCCAAATGGAGATGGTTCTGGTGACCGTAACGTCGTCCATGCACTTCCTCATGTAGGCAGTGACGGTCTCCGTGTACTCCTGGAGATCTGTGATGTTGCTGTAGGTGGCTGCCTGTCTGAACGTGCTCCAGTCAGTGGTGGAAAAACAGTCCTGGAGTGCCTTTGAGGACCCTGTGGCCACACGCGTATCTGTTTTGTAGCTGGTTTGGTGACTTTAACCAGCGGCCTGTATGCTGGCATTAGCATAACAGTGGAGTGATCTGAGGCCCCAAGGCGGGGGAGGAGTAGGGCTTTGTAGGCATCTTTGTGCTGGTGTAAACATTGTCCAGAGTATTGTTTCCATGTGTGGGAAAGTTGATATGACCATAGAGTTTTGGAAACATGCATGATTGAAATCCCCAGCCAGGATGAGGAAAGCATCTGGGTGGGCTGTCTGCTGCTCACTGATGTGCTGATAGAGTTCATTCAGTGCTTCACTCCTGTTGTTATTGGAGCTGGGAGGGATGTATATTGCTACCAGCAATATGGCTGTAAATTCCCTCGGCAGGGAGAATGGCCGGCACTTAATAATTATAAACTCCACCAGTGGTGACCAGTGTTTGCAGACCACAACAGCATCACGGCACCAGGCATCACTGATGTAAACACAGAGTCCTGCACTGCGAGCCCCCCCCCCCGACTAGCGCTCTGTCTGACTGGTAGCATGTTAGCCAGGCTAGCTGAATGGCACAGTCTGGGATGCTGTTGTTAAGCCATGTTTCCACAGACACAAGGACACAGCACTCACTCACAGACTTAAAAAATGAGTGGAGCAGGCAGACATAATCCAGCTTGTTGTCCAGCGAGCGTACGTTGGCCAGAGTGATGGTAGGGATAGCTGGCCAGTGAGGGCTAGCTGCTGGATCTGAGCACCTTTGACAAGGGCCAAATTGTGATGGCTAGATGACTGGGTCTGAGAATCTCCAAAATGGCACATGTTGTGGGGTGTTCCCGGTATGCAGTGGTTAGTACCTACCAAAAGTGGTCCAAAGAAGGATAACCAGTGAACCAGTGACAGGGTCATGGGTGTTGAAGGCTCACTGATTTGCACTGGGGCATGAAGGCTAGCCCATATGGTCCAATCCCACAGAAGAGCTATGGTGGCACAAACTGCTGAAAAAGTTTATGCCGACACCTTTCTGTTTCAGACATGGTTGCAGAAGAAGAAGGTGCCTGTCCCCTCTGTCTCCAGTACAGAATGTGTGGTGAATTTTGAAATGAAAAATATGACAATGAGGACCCTGTACTGTTGCACACCTTAAGACCTGTTTGCAGGAAGAATGGGACAAAATAACACCTGAAACACTTAATTACTTGGTGTCTTCATTCCCTAAACATCTTTTAAGTGTTGTGAGAAGGAATGGCAATGTTCTAAAGTAGTAAATGCTTTATCATCCCAACTTATTTTTGGAAATGTATTGCAAGAATCAAAATTGTGTTTATGAGAAAAGAAAAATCTAATTTATGAGGTAAAACATCAAGTAATGTGTTTTATTTTTTTCGCGGTCCAAATCCTGGTCTCTGATTGGCTGGCGAGCGGGTCCGTATCCTACAATACAGACCCCGGTTACGGACCTCTGGCGACTCGCTCGTTCACAACAACAATTTTTGTCAACATTTATCCTTTTTTTAATACGATTTATTTAAAAGATTATCAAAAATCTTATACATTTTTTCCAGCATTTCTCAGGAAAATAGCATTAATTTTACATCATGGATAGCGATAACGACAGTCTTCACAGCGAAAGCGAGTTTTACTACCCTGAGGAAGAAGAAATAAAAGAAAAAATTTCAGGAGAAAGCGAAAAACCTGTAATTTGCTAACGCCGAGCAAAAACATGCCTGAATCCTGAATGACTCCTATTTATATAAATAGGGGACTACATAGGTGGCAAAATGTAGTTTTTTTCCTGCCATGGAAGTGCACTTGTATACCGAGGAGGAAGCCATTTGCATTACAGCCGTGAATGAGGATTCAAAATGCCAGCTCGGCTCGGTTTTCCCTTTCGGGCGCTCTCGTTTTCTGTTAGAATTTGGTAAAGAAAAAAATAAATATATTATTTACCAGCTTAAGGTTGGTCCGTATGGTGAAATACCGTGACCTCGGCCTTGAATATTGACCTCGGCCCAGAGGGCCTCGCTCAGTACTTTCAAGACCTCGGTCACAGTATTTCACGATACGGACCTCCCAGCTGGTAAATAACACACATGTTTTGCTCTGAGTGCAATACAGGTCAAAGATTATTTACAAATCATTGTTTTCAGATTTAATTTCAGTTTAAAGATACCATTCCAACTTTTTCTGATTATCAACTGTACATATCAACTGCAGCAAGCACATGAAACCATCATACTTAACAGCTAATCACAAAATAAAATTGGCTGCAGAAAATGAGCTGATAAAATTAACTATTTGTCCGACTGTGTTTTATTTGTACAAGTGCTTTTGATATTTTCGTAAACCAACGAGAATTTAATTTCCTACAGGTGACAACAATAAACATCTCATCATATCTTTCCAGAATTACTTTAGTTTTCAGGTTTGTTACATTCCAAAAAAGTCACTTTAAAGATAATATAATTAATATAAACCTGCTATTCCAATTATAGCTGCTGCCACTGTCAGAGCTGCTCTTAAAAAATAAAATCAACACTTTCTGACCAATAAGATTAGAGATTTCAGCAGTGCTGTGGTATAAATGACAATACCCTCTTACACCTTCTTCCTCTTTCTGTTTTCACCTCACACTTCTACAGGTTTTCATTTGCAGATAAAATTTTCTGTTGGAGTAAATATCATGTTCTATTGAGAATTTATTCAAGTCCAATCCAGCATACTGGAGTTCTGCACAAAGCTGTGAGTTATTTCAGAAATTAAGCAATTTTGAATTAAGATATATTTGTGTCCAGTTTATGAAATACTGATGAGTTATTTTGTGAAATATGTTGTAATGAGGAAATTGCACTGTATTGCTCATTTTAATTCATTTTATTTTGAAACCTTTAAAAAACAACAACTGTGAAAAAAAAGAACTTAAATTTAAAACATTTGTTTTGTCCACAAACCACACTGTTAATTTGCTTTATGAAAACATTATGAAAGTGTCATTGCTATCCTTGTACAGTGCTGTCTGAATGTACTGAGCTATAGTATGTTATTTTGAGTGTCGGTGTTGAAAATAAATCTGAAAGTTTGCTTGAATTTGAAAACAAAATACAATTTCTTTTGAAATAAATATTTAGATTTAAATTCATTACAAAAGACTAGATTGAGAATTTATTTGTTTTTTGCAGGTATTTGTTTTATGTGACTACACTGGTTTGTGTTCAGTTTCCTCTAAGGTATCTGTGGTTTTGGTAAGTACTGTTGCTAAAATGCTTCAATTGCAAAAATTTAGGGGAAAAGGAATTCCCAGTTTTTCTTCATCAAGCTTTTTTGCAAAATAACTGTGAAGAAATCTAAAATTAATAAAAGAGAAATTCCATTCTGTCTACACCTGTGATACATTACACTTCATCTTATATTAATGAACAGTTATTCGCTGAAGGAGAAGTGAACATCGGTGAATAACAACTGAAATGAGGTTGATGTTATTATTCACCGATATTCACTAAGCCTGATGTGGATAATTGTTTCAGGATAAATACACAGTTGATTATTTAAAAAAACAACAACCATATTTCAATCTTCAAAAGTGGCATGCAAATGCATGCGACAATGTATTTAATGCACAATGTATTTTATGAGTCACATAAAATACATTGTTTTGAAGTAGATAAAATAAATCACAATTCCACCTTACCTTTGAATAGTTTTCAACCAAACTTCATAGAGTCTTTAGTTTTTAGGAATAGCATTTTCTTTCTTAATTTGTAATTCTTCCTAAGTTACGGTGATAAAGTGATTGGCAGCCATTTTGCCAAGTCACTCGAGGTGATTATCGAGAAATAGTCCGAATCTCTCAACCAGTCAGTGTGTGTGTGCAATTTTCTATAATGGCCTCTGTATTTATACTAAGATCTATTACAGTGGTGCTTGAAAGTTTGTGAACCCTTTAGAATTTTCTATATTTCTGCCTAAATATGACCTAAAACATCATCAGATTTTCACACAAGTCCTAAAAGTAGATAAAGAGAACCCAGTTAAACAAATGAGACAAAAATATTATACTTGGCCATTTATTTATTGAGGAAAATGATCCAATATTACATATCTGTGAGTAGCAAACGTATGTGAACCTTTGCTTTCAGTATCTGGTGTGACCCCCTTGTGCAGCAATAACTGCAACTAAACGTGTCCGGTAACTGTTGATCAGTCCTGAACACCGGCTTGGAGGAATTTTAGCCCATTGACAGCTTTGGCTGGGCCCAGGACAAAATAATCTGAGTGCCCCCCCCCACACACACACATACGTGCGCACGCACATCGCCACACAGCAACCACCCACACCCAACCCCTCTTTTCACAGTCTCCATTCACTCCAACCCTTAAATAACAGGTATTCCAAGCCCATTATAACAGTCAACCATTTTATTTCAACATTTCAACATATTTACAGTTTGAACATTTCCTTAGTCTGCAACTATTCAGGTGCGAAATGCAATGCGCCGAACTTTTGCTGTGGCAAAGTCGTCAATATGAATGGCGCGTTGCGCGTGCTGGGGTTACATTACGGGGCTGGAAAAAAGTTATCTGTGTCTTACCTGGCTAAGCTGCCCCACTGCCTTCACCACCTGCTGCATCATCTGAATCTTTTCTAAAATATCTATGCAGTGAGCCAGGCCCGGCGCCGTGGGCGGGCCTTAGGGGGCCGTGCCCGCCCTGAGACTCATGTGGGCCCGCCCTGCTGGAACCCAGAGCAGAGACTTTTTTTTTCATAGGAGACAGGCCACTGAAGAAATCGTCCATAGAAATGAATGGGGACAGTTCGTAACGGCAGCAAACATTCTAATCAACCGTCTCTGACGGCAGTACGGGTCTGCAAATATCCCGCCTGTTCCGCTGCCAACAACCAATCATATGTCGATCTGAACCAACAGCTTTCCAATCATCTTGCAGCTTCGTGCTCCGCTGTCCCTCTCCTGCCGTTATAGAAGTACTGCGCCTGCGCAGTGTCAAAATAATCCACGAGAAAAGTGGATTTTAAAGCTTTTTCTGAGTCATGAGAACCAACCTAACACTCAAGTATAATCAACTTTTCATGGCGATTTCAATCATATGCTCTTCGCGACCGTTAGTTTTCACAGAGTCCAGTATTGATATCTCCCCATTCATGTTCAGAGGGTCTGGTCTCACTAATCCGAAAAAGATGCCTGAAAGTGGCCGGCGAGTGACAGCACTTGGCCTGATAGGAGCCCGTCACAGCTTCTTCTTCTTCTTTGTTTTTTTTTCCCCCTCAAAAAAAAAAAAAAAAAAAAAAACCGTAAACTACAAGTCAAAGTTTTTCAGTATAACAATAATAAAGAAAAATGTGCTCAATTTAAAATGTATTGAAACTATTCGAAATCGGCTGATCGGTTCATTCATTATTATCCGTGAGTACAGAAACACTAGTAATAATTTCTGGATCATTGCTATAAACGTGGACTAATATTTCTTGGGAACCAATGGGTTAATGACATGGAATGAACCAACCGACCAATCGCATTTTTCCTTCAGATGGTATCTGGGTAAATCAGCAGCTGTCTCAGCCAATCACATTTTATTGCTGGACGGGATCATATCACGACATCTTCCGGTAGATACCCGAAATCAGTTTTGTGTATTGTGAGGCCAGCGGAGCAAAAAAAAAAAAAAAAAAAATTTAATATGCTGAGCAATGTTTGATACATTTTGGAAAGTTGTTTTGGTTGCTTTATAGGTTTCTTAGAATATTTAACTCGTCACGTCTGTGCTGCTCTCCTGGGTTGCTAGAAACAGTTGTGTTGCCCTGGCTTGGCGTATAAAATGTGTGCCCCCCCCCCCCCCCCAAAGCAATTCAAGGCCCGTCCGTCAGTCCGTGTCTGGCGCCGGGTCTGCAGTGAGCCCCTGAGGCTCTTGGCTTCTTCATCTCTTTTTCTCTTTTCTTTTCTTTGCTCCTGACTTGTGCATGTTGGCAAACGGGCTCGCACGCTTATTGTCGAAGCGTTATGATGGAATAGTGCCGTGTTATTTGGCGCCTTAATCAAAGACCAAACCATTTCTGCATTAGGGGTGGTAGGTGGGTTCTTGAATCTATTTTCGAAGACAATAAAGGCAAAAGAACCAGAAATCATTAATTGAATGCAAATATAGCACATTTTTCTCCCCCAAATCAACACATTTTGAAATGAAACAGAATGATTAATGGCATCTTCATGAGGGACCAGTTCTGGGCCCCCCCTCATGCCTGGGCCCGGGACAAAATACCCGGTTGTCCCCCCCTGTCGACGGCCCTGATGATACACTTCCACAAACATGTGTTGTGAAGATCAGACTTTGATAGATCCCTGTTCTTTAAATAAAACAGGGTGCCCACTCACATCTGATTGTCATTCCATTGATTGAAAACACCTGACTCTAATTTCACTTTCAAATGAACTACTAATCCTAGAGGTTCCCATACTTTTGCCACTCACAGATATGTAACATTGGATCATTTTCCTCAATAAATAAATGACCAAGTATAATATTTTTGTCTCATTTGTTTAATTGGGCCTGTGATGACCTAGCGACTTGTCCAGGGTGTACGTACCCCTCCTCTCACCCATAGTCAGCTGGGATAGGCTCCAGCTTGCCTGCGACCCTGTAGAACAGGATAAGTGGCTACAGATAATGGATGGATGGATGTTTAACTGGGTTCTCTTTATCTACTTTTGGACTTGTGTGAAAATCTGATGATTTTTTAGGTCATATTTACGCAGAAATATTGAAAATTCTAAAGGGTTCACAAACCTTCAAGCACCACTGTATTATTTAAAGGTATGTGGTGTGTTAATAAATTCTAGTACATGACTGATGCACTCAGGCAGTGTACACTATAAATTATAGGCAATGGAAACACATACGTCCTGTTTGATTATAAAATGAATGTATCATATTTTATGACGGCACATCTGAAAGAGCTGAAGGAAGAACAAGCCATGTCACTTCCCCACTGCTTCAGGTCTGACCTTCTTGTCTGGGTCGATGCAGATATCAACATCATCCGCCTGTCCATCTTCCTCATCGCTGGTGTGTGTGTAGGATTTCTAGCTCTGCTTTGGGCTCTCAGTCTTCTGCGCCGCCATCATAAGTGCGGAGGTCAAATCTCGGCCTTTACCACATATCTCCTCCTCAGTGACCTGCTGGAGCTGATTCTGAATCTTGTCATTTTGGCATACATAAAGAAAACTCAGGACCTTGTATAATTTTTAGACTTTTATTTGGAGCCAGGATCTGTGGACATCAGTTGCACCAGCTTGTGGTGGTAGAGAGTATTCTTACTCAAAAGTATCCATCACTTGCTGTTTGTTTCTGTCCAACCTACTCTGTTTTCCTCTGTTTATTTGTGTGGCTGTTTGCAATTTTCTGCCAGCTCATCCAAAATAACTTTATTCATGGGATAAATATGTGTTTGTGTGTGTTACCTGTAATTCTGTCTGCATACACATATTTAGTGACTTGCAAAGCTTCTTCTGACACCAATCAGACCATAGACAGAAAACCAGGCATGTTGGTGTGAAGTGTTTCCTTGTTTATGCTATTAATTTTATATGTGCCATATTTATTGACTTTTTTTTTACCGAATTTCCTTTAATACTGAGCCCTTTAGCGAACATGAGATTGATTTCAGAGCCCCTCCTGTGTGTTCTCATCTGCAGGGAGAATTATATGATTGAAACATCATCCACAAACAAATCACACATTATAAATTAGCAGCTTTGTTCAGCTATTTTTGCATGATGACAGTGATTACTCTTCTTTGTTGTTATTGCAGTCTATATGTTTATATACGCCTCATTGTAATGTCTTATGTGACAAGGCTGTCCTCATTCCTATGTTTCCAGGTCTTGTTTCCTTGACAGTCTATTTTGGTTCCATGTTAATTGTATTAATTTTGTTTATTATGACTGATGTCTGTCTTCCTGTTAACTGAGATATGTATATTGTGGACCTTTGTTATATTCTGGCTCCTTGTGATTTTTAAAATAAAATATTTTATACTGCTTATTGACTAACTGTAATATCCAAAATATATATTTCTCATCTCATCTCATCTCATCTCATTATCTCTAGCCGCTTTATCCTTCTACAGGGTCGCAGGCAAGCTGGAGCCTATCCCAGCTGACTACGGGCGAAAGGCAGGGTACACCCTGGACAAGTCGCCAGGTCATCACAGGGCCAACATATAGACACAGACAACCATTCACGGTCAATTTAGAGTCACCAGTTAACCTAACCTGCATGTCTTTGGACTGTGGGGGAAACCCATGCGGACACAGGGAGAACATGCAAACTCCGCACAGAAAGGCCCTCGCCGGCCACGGGGCTCGAACCCGGACCTTCTTGCTGTGATGGGTTATCGATGAAAATAAGACCTTTCAGTGGCGATGCATGGTGATATACAGGTGAGCAAAAATATTGAATGCTCACAGAAAGGTAATGCAAGATGGTGACATTACACTGCATAAGAAAGAGAGGGTAGGCGCTCCTCAATCATATGCATAACACTTGAGCCTAACTGAAAGAATAAGCTCAAAATTTACAAAATATAAAACTATGTCCAGGAATTTCTTTGTCTGTGTAGACTTACGATGGTTAAAGGAACGGGCAAGGAAAACATCATTTTGGATGAAATTGCCTTTATTATCTCAATAATAGTTCAACATTTGGTAAAATCATATGTTATGACAACAGATACCGATAACAAGAAAATCCAGTAAAATCCTTTTCAAATTTAAGTATATATAATACTGTAAAGCAAATTATGGGCCAAAAGCCTTTTCAGTGTCGATGAAGTTCAGGTGTAAAACATGTTCCATTCAACTGACTGCTCAATGAATATTCTAAGGGTTGGTATCTGGTCAGTGCATAATCTTGCTCTCCTAAAACAAGTTTGCTGATCTCATACCTTGGCATCAACTATCTGTTGAAGACACAATAACATGATTCTGTTCAAGACCTTCTCAATGACTGACATCAAAGATATTCCCCTGTAGGTCTTGCATTCACAAAAGTTACCTTTCTTTGGGTACTTTATGATGTAGCATTCATTCCATTCCTGTTGAATTTTTTCTACAGCCCAGATCTTTCCAAATAGGTTGGAGAGAATGTCAGATGATAAGGTTGGGTGCGCTTTGACAGCTTCCGGTGGAATGTTGTCTGGTCCTGGTGACTTTTCTGACTTAAGCATCTTAATTGCTTACTCAGTATCTGGTTTGTATGGTCTCTTGTGCTTTACATTAAGTTTGGATGGAGCCTCTATTATAAGTGGTGTTTATAATGGTGTAGATTACTACTATTACTACTACTAATAATAATAATCTCATCTCATTATCTCTTGCCGCTTTATCCTGTTCTAAAGGGTCACAGGCAAGCTGGAGCCTATCCCAGCTGACTATGGGCGAAAGGCGGGGTACACCCTGGACAAGTCACCAGGTCATCACAGGGCTGACACATAGACACAGACAACCATTCACACTCACGGTCAATTTAGAGCCACCAGTTAACCTAACCTGCATGTCTTTGGACTGTGGGGGAAACCGGAGCACCCAGAGTAAACCCATGCGGACATGGGAAGAACATGCAAACTCCACACAGAAAGGCCCTCGCCGGCCATGGGGCTCGAACCCGGACCTTCTTGCTGTGAGGCGACAGCGCTAACCACTACACTGTAAAAAATCCAACTCGGATTACAATTACAGCATCATGGCTGCGTAGAAGAAGGGTCCGCGTACTGAATTGGCCAGCCTGCAGTCCAGATCTTTCACCCATAGAAAACATTTGGCGCATCATAAAACGGACGATACGACAAAAAAAGACCTAAGACAGTTGAGCAACTAGAATCCTACATTAGACAAGAATGGGTTAACATTCCTATCCCTAAACTTGAGCAACTTGTCTCCTCAGTCCCCAGACGTTTACAGACTGTTGTAAAGAGAAAAGGGGATGTCTCACAGTAGTAAACATGGCCTTGTCCCAACTTTTTTGAGATGTGTTGTTGTCATGAAATTTAAAATCACCTAATTTTTCTCTTTAAATGACACATTTTCTCAGTTTAAACATTTGATGTGTCATCTATGTTTTATTCTGAAAAAAATATGGAATTTTGAAACTTCCACATCATTGCATTCCATTTTTATTTACAATTTGTACTTTGTCCCAACTTTTTTGGAATCAGGGTTGTATGTGTTTGTGTGTTACCTGGAATTCTGTGTGCCATCACATATTGAGTGACTTGCAAAGCTTCTTCTGACACCAACCAGACCACAGACAGAAAACCAGGCATGTTGGTGCGAAGTGTTTCCTTGTTTACACTATTCATTTTACTTGTACCATATTTAATGACTGTTTTTATTAAATTTCCTTTAATATTGGACCCTCTAGCGAGCATGAGGTTGATTTCAGAGCCCCTCCTGTGTATTCTCATCTGTAGGGAGAATTATATGGTTGAAACAACATACACAAACAGATCACACACAATAAATTAGCAGCTTTGTTTAGCAATTTTTGCATGATGACAGTGCTGATACTGCTTTGTTGTTATTGCAGTCAAAAGGTTTACATATGTATCTGTGGCAGCGGGGTCGTGGTCAAGCGTTGGTCTGTGACCGGAGGGCGGAGTCGGGGAAGGTAAGTGGCAGAATCACTGCACCTGACGTCAATTAACCTGTGTTTGTGTGTCTTCCCCAGTGACTGCGCCATATATAAGGAGGGAGAGAGAGGAGGAAGGGAGCTCTTTCCCGAACCAGATGACTTATGTGTGTGTGCGTGTGTCTGGGAGTTTGTGTGTGACTGAAAAGTAACAAAATAAAGAGTTTTGACAACTCAGTTCTGGCCTGCCGTACTTCTGTGCTCCACCCACCTGCTCAAACTCTTACAGTGGTGCTGAAACCCGGGACGGAGCATGGAGGAGAACAGCCCCATGGAGTCCTCCCCCTTCACAGACCTGGTCCACGCCCTCGCCACGGCCCAACACGGTGCAACAGGAAGATCGTCAGGCGTTCCGGCACCTCCTCGCGTTGGTGGGGTCCACCACCTCCACGGGCCCTCCCCACCTCACCCTAACGAAGATGGGCCCGCACGATGACCCCGAGGCCTCCCTCGCGCTATTCGAACAAGCAGCAGAGGCCTCGGGCTGGCCGGTGGAACAGCGCTCAGCACGCCTCCTCCCGCTGCTAACGGGCGAGGCTCAGCTGGCCATGCTACAGCTCCCTGCCGACAGCTGGCTGGTCTATGCAGACCTGCGCCAGGCTGTCCTCCAGCATGTGGGGCGCACCCCCGAACAACATCGACAGCGCTTCTGCGCCAAGAGGAGGTTGGCCGCCCGTTTGCGTTTGGCCAGCAGCTCTGGGACGCCTGCCAGCAGTGGCTGAGGGCTGACAACTGTGACGCCGAGGGAGTCGTCGATCTGGTGGCACTGGAGCAGTTCATTGCACAACTTCCCAAAGGGACCGTGGAGTGGGTCCAGTGCCATCGCCCGGCGTCGCTGGATCAGGCCATCGAGTTGGCGGAGGATCATTTGGCAGCTGTTCCCACAGCAGGATCACAGATCCCCTCTTCACTTCTCTCTCTCTCTCTCTCTCCACCCCCCTTCTGTGTCTTGTCCTCGCCCTGTTCCCCCACCGTGGAGGCGGGGGCCAGCTCCCTCACAGCCGGCCCGCCGCACCCGCGGTGCCCTCCCGTTTCCCGCTTCCGTGTCTGTCTCTCCCCCCCCCTCAAGTGAGTGAGCCCCAGAGCGCCGGTGCAGAGAGAGAGCCTGGGCCGGTTTGCTGGCGCTGCGGTGAGCCAGGGCACCTCCGGCATCAGTGCTCGGCAAAGGAGGTGGGCGCGGTGGTCCGGATCCCCGATGCGCCAGGAACCATCCTCGATCGGGCCGGAGCGTATCGCATACCAGTGAGTGTCCAAGGGGATACGTATCAGGCTTTGGTGGACTCTGGCTGTAATCAGACCTCAATCCACCAAAGCCTGGTGCAAGACGAGGCATTGAGGGGAGCACAATTGGTGGAGGTGTTGTGTGTGTATATGGGGATGTTCACAACTACCCTTTAGTGTCGGTCCACATTCTATTTCGAGGGGAGAAATTTAGTGTAAAGGCGGTGGTTAATCCTCACCTTACCCACTAGATAATTTTGGGGACTGATTGGCCGGGATTTGGGGAGTTAATGACTCATTTAGTGAAGAGTGGGTCCTGCCGTAATTCAGCAGGGGGAGGTCCCGGTGTGGCATTGGCGGGAGCAGCTGTCACAGAGCCATCTACGTCATCTCCGCGTCAGAGTGAGGAGCAGCAGGCTCCTCCTCCCTCTCTTGGGGAATCCCTCGCGGATTTCCCATTAGAGTAGTCGCAAGACGAGACTCTGCAGCATGCATTTGACCAAGTGAGAGTAATCGATGGTCAAACACTCCAGCCAAATACCACACCGTCCTTCCCCTATTTCTCTATTATGAAAAATAGATTATACAGAGTGACGCAGGACACTCAGACTAAAGAGTAGATCATGCAACTTTTGATCCCAAAGAGCCGCCGGGAATTGGTATTTCAAGTGGCTCACTTTAATCCCATGGCTGTACACTTGGGGCAGGATAAGACACTAGCCTGAATAATGGCCCGGTTCTATTGGCCAGGGATTCGCGGCGATGTCCGTAGGTGGTGTACGGCATGCCGTGAATGCCAGTTAGTAAATCCAGTGGCCATTCCAAAAGCGCCTTTGCGCCCTCTACCATTAATCAAGACCCCGTTCGAAAGAATTGGGATGGATCTCGTCAGGCCATTAGATTGGTCAACACGAGGGTATTGCTTTATTTTAGTCCTGGTGGACTATGCAACGCGATACCTGGAAGCAGTGCCTCTTTGCAATATCTCAGCATGCAGTATTGCAGAAGCACTTTTCCATGTCATCTCCCAAGTTGGAATCCCCAAGGAGATTCTGACTGATCAAGGCACTTCGTTTATGTCATGCACACTGAGCGAACTGTATGGGTTATTGGGAATTAAGCCGATCCGCACCAGCATTTATCACCCACAAATGGACAGTTTAGTCGAAAGGTTCAACCGCACACACAAACTCCCAGTCACCCAGACACATGCACACACACATTAGTCATCTGGTTAGTGAGAGAGCTCCCTTCCTCCTCTCTCTCCCTCCTTATATATGGCGCGGTCACTGGGGAAGACACACAAACACAGGTTAATTGACGTCAGGTGCAGTGATTCTGGACCCTTTTTCTACACAGCCATGATGCTGTAATTCATGCAGTATGTGGTTTGGCATTGTCATGTTGGAAAATGCAAGGTCTTCCCTGAAAGAGACATCATCTGGATGGGAGCATATGTTGCTCTAGAACCTGGATATACCTTTCAGCATTGATGGTGTCTTTCCAGATGTGTAAGCTGCCCATGCCACACACACTAATGCAACCCCATACCATCGGAGATGCAGGCTTCTGAACTGAGCGCTGATAACAACTTGGGTCGTCCTTCTCCTCTTTAGTCCGAATGACACGGCGTCCCTGATTTCCATAAAGAACTTCAAATTTTGATTTGTCTGACCACAGAACAGTTTTCCACTTTGCCACAGTCCATTTTAAATGAGCCTTGGCCCAGAGAAGACGTCTGCGCTTCTGGATCATATTTAGATACGGCTTCTTCTTTGAACTATAGAGTTTTAGCTGGCAACGGCGGATGGCACGGTGAATTGTGTTCATAGATAATGTTCTCTGGAAATATTCCTGAGCCCATTTTGTGATTTCCAATACAGAAGCATGCCTGTATGTGATGCAGTGCCGTCTAAGGGCCCGAAGATCACGGGCACCCAGTATGGTTTTCCGGCCTTGACCCTTACGCACAGAGATATTTCCAGATTCTCTGAATCTTTTGATGATATTATGCACTGTAGATGATTACATGTTCAAACTCTTTGCAATTTTACACTGTCGAACTCCTTTCTGATATTGCTCCACTATTTGTCGGCGCAGAATTAGGGGGATTGGTGATCCTCTTCCCATCTTTACTTCTGAGAGCCGCTGCCACTCCAAGATGCTCTTTTTATACCCAGTCATGTTAATGACCTATTGCCAATTGACCTAATGAGTTGCAATTTGGTCCTCCAGCTGTTCCTTTTTTGTACCTTTAACTTTTCCAGCCTCTTATTGTCCCTGTCCCAACTTTTTTGAGATGTGTTGCTGTCATGAAATTTCAAATGAGCCAATATTTGGCATGAAATTTCAAAATGTCTCATTTTCGACATTTGATGTGTTGTCTATTTTCTATTGTGAATAGAATATCAGTTTTTGAGATTTGTAAATTATTGCATTTTGTTTTTATTTACAATTTGTACTTTGTCCCAACGTTTTTGGAATCAGGGTTGTAATTATAGTTATATTTTTCTCACTGTTCATGGAATAGATTATAAATAATAATATTAAAACGTATAACCTTATTGTCATTAAATGAAATGTTGCATTTTTAAGGGGTTGTGGTTTGTTGGTTCCAAATTAAACTATTCTTTCCCCAAAACAGTATGGAATATGTATTCTGACATTCAGCTGTCTGTCTCATATTATCAACTTGATAACCTGTGTGTTATTCTCAGTGCTGGTTGTTATATTAAATTTAGACGGGAGACAGATCCACAAAGGCACATACAGAGTTGAAATCTTGATTTCTCTTTTTAAATTCTTTTTTAAAGTGTTTAAAGTCTAAATGACCTACATGCTGTGTTAAATGCACAGTGGCCATTTTAGACTTTAACATGCTGTGTTAAATCTTAATACCAAAAATGTGCAATAGAAATGTAGCCCTTTCCTTTCATCAGTACTCCATATGCAAGATATTTTAACTAAAAAATTTGAGTGGTTCGTTCACAAGATGTGCTTTGAAAAGACAGTGTGTTCTTAGTTTATCTACTTTTCGTTTCTTCTTCAGATATTATGCAGACATATCATTGATTCGCCTTCCAATTGTACAGCCAACAGTGGTACCTTTGCAATTTCTTTTGCTGCTTGCAGGCCGGGCATTTTGTCTATGATGGCTGTGCATGCTGGCAGTATGACTGTCTCAGCAATCGTGTGTGGCTTCTTAGACTTAGCTACTATCTCGGCCACTATAGGTAGCTTTCAGTGCTTTTTCTGACACTTTTGCACACTTCATCATCACTTGCTCTTGTTGGCTGTGTTGATTTTTCAAATGAACGAAATACTACAGTGTCCTTAGTTTGAAACTTATGAAAACAGATGATCACTGCTCTGAGTCTTTCTCCCTCAGCTGGTTTGGGTTTGAGTGCATGGTGGGCTCTCTCGAGTTCCGGAGGAGAAGGTAGCACGCAGAGCCGTAGCCAACATTTTAAAATCACCGAGGTCTGTGATGCGCAAAGCAAGCGCCGAAAAATTTGACATATTTAAATGAGAGGGGTGAATTACATGTCACACAAGAGATCTATTCCTGAAATTACTTTTAATGGTGTTTGAACTGAATATCATCAGTTTTGAAAAAAAAAAATCATGTATGTGGCAAGAGTAAGAATACTTTAAGCTTGTTTAATGGTTTGATCTGGCCCAAGCAATGAGGACAAAAGATACCCTAACCATGTAGCCTATGTAACTAAGATACATTCACCAACTGGCGTCCGTTACACCTACAAAACAAAATTCTGGGAAAAAAATCAGTATACGCCACCATGTTTGAATAAAGAGTAGGGGTAACTTCAAACTTGTTGAACAGTTTGCCTTATCAACTGTGTACGTGTGTGTGTGTGTGTGTGTGTGTGTGTGTGTGTGTGTGTCAGATTCCCAGATTCCTGGTTTCTTCAGCTCAGCATCCTGAAATGACAAAATAAAAAGAATATTTAGGCAGAAATAAGTGATTATTAGTGCAAATGGCACCACAGAAAATTGGTTTACAAATCTCAACAACAACCTCTGCAGCTTGTTTTCTGGGGAATAGGTAATATTACATTAGAATTATTATTACTGAGCTGAAATCTTGCCAAATGAACAGAGCATTAAAATGAGTATGAAGCATGTATTTTAAGTTTTAACCCAATGCAAATAAACAAATACAAACATAAGAGATATGTTTGATAGAACAAGCAAAGACACTTGGCTATATCTTTACTAAAGGCCCAGTCACACAGCCAAAACTTACGATTTACGCATGAATTGCGCATAAATTTCGAGTCGTGCGCGATTCATCAGTGCTGTGCGTAATTCATAAGTTTTTTTGACGTGGAGCATCAGTAGTTGTCAGTGGATGTTTGACGAATCGGGTTTGTGCGCAATTCCAGGTTTTGAGCTGCTCAAAAATATTGATCACGCACAAGTATGCGCGATTGTGCGCCGTTTAACGTAATTCGTGCATCCTTTGCCGTAGTTCTGACGCGGACAATGCACGACATATGCGTGGACCGTTAGTGGTTGATCGCAAGAAATTTACCGCTACCGCGCACGTCGATGACTTTTCACTGACGAATAACGCACATATCACGCATGTCTCGCTGTAGTAACACGTACATTTCACTGATATCCACTGATCCAGTGATCCATGCGTGATCCATGCGCGCTCTATGCGTCGTTCATCAGTGCTAGTGTGCAGTTCATGTGTGCTTACATGTGGTCCATACGCAGTTTATGCGTGGAGTGTTCGTTAATAAAAACCAGAAATTGTCCCTCTTTTGACCCTATGCGCTGATGTGCGTGATTTGTAAGTGATTGTAAGTGATTTGTACGTAGTTCATGCGCAATTAATCGGTGATTTTCGACCACGCACACCCCCAAAAAATGGTCAATTTCTCCACTGACAATCACGCACAAGCCAACTTTATACGTGATTTATACGTGATTTATGCGTGATCAGCTGTGTGACTGGGCCTTAATAACCAATCTAAATTCTCCTTTGAAATGTTTGGACACTATTTTTAATGACCATATAATAATCTTTAATTCAGTCAGTGCTGTCTGACGTTGTGTAGGCTAGCTTTGTAAAACACTAGTTATCCAAATCAAGGCCTATAGCCTATTTAAATAAAAACCTCAACCTTTTACTACAAGGCCAGAGCCATGTCCAGATCATTATCTCCGCCAAGGAAGTTATGTTTTTGGTAGTGTTTGTTTGTTTGTTGGTTTGTTTGTTGGTTTGTCTGTTAGCAACATTACGGAAAAAGTAATGAACGGATTGCTCTGAAGTTTTTTCCAGAGGTGTGACTGGGCACAAGTAACAATCCATTAAATTTTGGCGGTGATCCGGATCACCTTCTGGATCCCAGATTTTTTTAAAGGATTCTTGGCAGAGGTCCGTACTCCCTGAGTGCTTTTCTAGTTTCTACATGTGTCACTGTCAGCCTTTTATCTTTACACCACAGCAAAATCAAGTCAGAACCCTTCTTACAAATATTGCTTTGACTTACCGAATGAGTTATTGAATTTCACAAACAAAGCTGTACTGCTTCGAAAACCTGTAGGCTAAATTTTAACAGCTTTATGGAAGTGCACTGATGGTTACCATGCACACACTCTAGAATGAGCGCTCGCAGGGTCATTCCGTGCCAACTCACCTAAATTTCAGGAACTCCCCCACATCACCGTCTCAGATTTTACTCAAAAAATTCTCTAATCAAGAATCATATGTTTGTACCACACATGCAAAATATTAGCCCCCAATTATGTTGTAGTTTTGGAACTACAGGCCTTTGAAATATTGATGTCAAAACACCACGTCGAAATTGGCTCTTTCCCCAACTTCAGAGACCCATAACTTTTTATTGCAGCTATCTAGAAAGTTGTGTGTGCAGATTCTTACTGAATGATACCCACTCTTTTCAAATCTGTTGCCAGAAAGCCTCTGAAGGACATACTTTTTGCATAATAGGAAGCCAAAAATGGCATTTTGGCCAAAATCGCTTAAAATTCATTAAAACTCTAAGGGGCCTAGTAGAAATATGAAACTAGTTAGATTTTTTTCCTCATTACATAGTAATTGTAGGGTTGTTATCTGTTCACAGAAACATATTTTGCGATGAAAATTATATTCCTGAATTTTTAAATTTTTTTTTAACATCTTACGTCCTTTCCGAGGGGGCTAAAATAGGGCATTTTTGCCATCTTATTTGGTAATGTGGCTAGGGGTTTAGGATCTTCTAATTTTTTGTGAAGATGCTCTCATATAAGATGTAACTACTCCCTGATTTTTTTTAACAAACGCCCCTTGCTTCATATTTTAATAATTTGTTTTGTACATGGACAGTTTCATCATTTTTCACTTTTTTCCACATTCAGAACTCTGTAACTCTACATTGGAAAATTCCTACTAGCAGCTATTTCAGATTTACATACACTGACATACAAATTTTCATATTTTAGTAGTAGTATGCCCAAGAAATTCATATTTTTCTTTCTATTGGGACCTAAAAACAGCTATTTGGCCAAAAATGACAAAAATGTTGATATTTTTCAAGTTCTGGAGGGAATGGGCTATTTTCCTCATAAATTAAAGATGTGGTGACTTTTTCTATCCATATATATATATATATATATATATATATATATATATATATATATATATATATATATATATATATATATATATTAGCAATGATATCCTTAGCAAATGTTGATTTTTAATTGAAAAATGTGTCTTACATTCCTGTTATTTGAAATCATAATAGTTACGACTTGCTCCACCAGATGGAGCACTGGTCGGTCTCCACAGTTAACACAAGAGGCAGCAATATATATTGCCTGTGTTTATGACAGAAAATGGTACATTGGAAATATTGTCACCAGAAATGAAGAAGAAAATGATGTGTATGTCAATTTCATGAGACAAGGACGAGGCAACACATTCTCATGGCCACCACAAAGCAGGAAAGATGAATGTTGGGTGCCTTTGCTTCATGTCCTTTGTGTGGTAGAGGCCCCAAACATAAAAAGTGGGGGACGCCAATACCAACTAACAGAGGATGACTTCAAACTTGTGAAAGACTTAAGTTTTAACTTATGTACTACTAGATGACAGTTTATGAGTGTCTTAGCACATCACATGAAACTGTACTGCCTGTGAATGAATTACCCATTATCACGGATGCCCATATTTGACTTTAAATTATGTACAAATCTTGTGATGTTTTTCAACATCATGATCATGGATCATTGAATGTGTTAATATGTAAATAAAACCTCATTGCTAAATGTTTTGTGCTTACACAACCTTGAAGTATATTAAAAATACTACTCCAGAATTTTGTTGTTATTTTTCTATATTTTCCAAGGATATTCAACAAAAATTGCAATTATACCTAAAATTTTCTAATTGCAAAAAATACTATACAATACAGTAAAAGTTGTTCAGGAAATGTGTATGCCTAGATTAGGTTCTTATAAGCCTTAATTTGTGTGCAAAACACCCCTTCATTATTCCCTTGTTTATTAAAAGCTGCCCAGCGTTTTTGTCATTTTTGGCCAAATAGCTGTTTTTAGGTCCCAATAGAAAGAAAAATATGAATTTCTTGGGCATACTACTACTAAAATATGAAAATTTGTGTGTCAGTGTATGTAAATCTGAAATAGCTGCTAGTAGGAATCTTCCAATTTAGAGTTACAGAGTTCTGAATGTGGAAAAAAGTGAAAAATGATGAAACTGTCCATGTACAAAACAAATTATTAAAATATGAAGTAAGGGGCGTTTGTTAAAAAAAATCAGGGAGTAGTTACATCTTATATGAGAGCATCTTCACAAAAAATTAGAAGATCCTAAACCCCTAGCCACATGACCAAATAAGATGGCAAAAATGCCCTATTTTAGCCCCCTCGGAAAGGACGTAAGATGTTAAAAAAAAATTTTTAAATTCAGGAATTGAAATTTCATGGCAAAATATGTTTCTGTGAACAGATAACAACCCTACAATTACTATGTAGTGAGGAAAAAAATCTAACTAGCTTCATATTTCTACTATGCCCCCTAGAGTTTTAATGAATTTTAAGTGATTTTGGCCAAAACGTCATTTTTGGCTTCCCATTATGCAAAAAGTATGTCCTTCAGAGGCTTTGTGGCAACAGATTTGAAAAGAGTGGGTATCATTCAGTAAGAATCTGCAAACACAACTGTCTAGATAGCTGCAATAAAAAGTTATGGGTCTCTGAAGTTGGGGAAAGAGCCATTTCGTCATGTGGTATTTTGACATCAAAATTTCAAAGGCCTGTAGTTCCAAAACTACAATGAATTGGGAGCTAATATTTTGCATGTGTGGTACAAACATATGATTCTTGATTATAGAATTTTTTGAGCAAAATCTGAGACGGTGATGTGGGGACCCTTAGGTGAGTTGGCACGGAATGACCCCGCAGTGTCTAGAACTGTGTTCTTTTGGGGGTCGCACTTGCACACACTCATAGCCTGCCCTATCTTGTTGTTTTTTTTTCTGTTCTTGCTCTCCCATGCACGCAAGATGCAGACACAGAGGACCCAATCCTACCAAGATCCTCTTACCCTCTCTAATGAATTGGTAGTCTTGTTCATCAAATAAAAATCTTTTTCCCCTTTTTCATGAAAAATAAAATAAAAGTCATAATATTTGCTCTTGTGTTTATTTGAATTGGGTTTTTCAGGTTTTGTTAAGGTACTTGCGACAGAATCATTGAAGCAATCATACTTGCTTTAGTTATTGAAGTTTTTCTAAGAAATGATTACAGGAGAAACTACTTTAACAGCAGTGTGGCAGCAGCACAATCCATACAATTATGCACATGCAGGTCAAGAGCTTCAGTTCATGTTCAATTTACATGAGAATGTGGTGTTGGTACTATTTAAGTACTCCATTCATTTTTGATCTGGGATTTTCATGCACAACACTGTGTAGAGTTTATACAGAATAGTGCCGGAAAACAACAACAACAACTGTGTGCACCTGATCTGTGGGTGGAAATGACTCACTGAAGAGAGAACAAGGCCCTTTTCCTGTGTGCAGAGGGGTGGTGGTGACCTGAGTACTTTTAAATAACATGCAGAGTGGTCAACCACAGAACAAGGTGTATTCTGTGGACACTTGATCTATGATAAGTGCTATTTTATGTGGGGAAACTAAGTTTTTATTCAAGTAAAATTTCAGCACCATAAGTTATTCTTAAATGATGACTATTATTTAAAAACAGTGATTGTTTACTCCCCCCCCATTGTGTTAAAATATAAAATGGCACAAAACTCCATCCTCTTTGTGGTCTCATAAATTTCTATATTTTACCTCAGTTTCATCAGGATGTGGTTTCACTATTTCCAGCTTAATTCCCTATTCTATTGCTGTGGTTGAATTGTACAGTCATTGAAAAGTTTATCATAACTTCAATTACAAATTATCTGAAATGATATAAACTTTCATTTTTGATGTATTGATCACTTTTCTAATTTTGTTTGTATAAAACAGTTAATGTGTTAATCAGGAGCAAAGCCAGATGTTGTAAACATTTGGGGCTTCACACAAACCAAGGAGTCCAAAGGTGGTTTAGTTTGTTACAAAATGCGAGACATGTATTTATAATACAGGATATTGGTTAAATTAAAAATGTGTCTCCATACCAAAATATTTTCGCTTATGGACACAGTAACAGTGTGAGGAATGCAGGCGACAGATGGATGTAAAAGCAGCAGAGAGTTTATTCAATTCAAAGATGGCAGACAAATCCAAGTTGTAGAGCAAAGTCAGTGTAAACAAAAAGGCAGTGGTCAGGTGAGGCACACACAGGATATCACAGGTGAAGACAGCTCTATTTCAGTTCTATTCCAGCTCTATTCTGGGCTCTCAGTAGGGGTGGAAAGAGTGCTGAAAATCTGTACTCAAGATGAAGTCTTGTTATATTACTCAATTACAAGTACTGGTGTTTAAAAAAATGCCTAATTTAACGTTTAATGTATTCTTCTCAAAAACTACTCTGAGTATTCATTACGTTTTAAACTGATGATGTTTAATACATTAGAAATAGCAGGCATTCTACTTTCAACAAGGCACTTTTCTCTGATCAATGATAAAAGCTTTGAACGGATCAAATCATGACAATTTGTTGATGAAACAAGTCAAGTCAACTTTATTGTCAAATATGCTATACATGCTCGACATACAGCACAGATGAAATTTCAGTCCTCTCTGACCCACGGTGCAAACAGGCAATGCAATAAATACAAATAAAAATAGAATAATTGAAAAAACAAACAAACAATATAAACAGTATAAATACTCTAGATAAGAACTAGACATAGACTAAACACTCAAACAATATAAACAGTATAAACACTAGATAAGAACTAGACATAGACTAATCACTCAAACAGACAATATAAACAGTATAAACACTAGATAAGAACTAGACGTAGCCTAAACACTCATATACATACATGTATATATATATATATATATACACACACACACACACACACACACACACACACACACACACACACGTAAATTGGTGCAAATAAACAAACAGTCAAGGGCACTTGAGGTATAGCAGGTAAACATGAAATAAGCAGTATAAATAAACTAGCAGCTGTGAAGGTGAGGTAGTACGGAATAGTGCAAATGAGCGAGGTAAAGTGAGATGTGCGGTCCCTGAGTTCAGTGTGTTAATGAACGATGAGATGTATGTGTGTGTGTGTGTGTGTGTGTGTGTGTGTGTGTGTGTGTGTGTGTGTGTGTGTGTGTGTGTGTTTGGGGGGGTGGAAACTGTGAGGATAACATGTTAGATGCTGAAGGGGGGGCAGGGTGTGTGTGCGAGCAGAATCTGTGGCAGGGGGCAGAGGGGGGAGGAGGGGCAGAACAGGGAGGGAGTTGAGCCTCCTGACCACCTGGTGAAAGAAAATGTTCTTGAGCCTGCTGGTTTTGGCCCGGAGACTCCGCAGTCTCCTCCCTGACGGCAGCAGACTGAAGAGGCTGTGAGATGGGTGGGTGGGGTCACCTGCAATCCTGATGGCTTTGTGGGTGAGGCGGGAGTTATAAATATCCATTAGAGAAGGGAGAGAGACACCAATGATCCTCTCAGCTGCTCTCACGATGCGCTGCAGAGTCTTGCAGCAGGACACGGTGCAGGCGCCGTACCACACGGTGATGCAGCTGGTCAGGATGTTCTCGATGGTGCCTCTGTAGAAAGTGTGCATGATGGGGGCTGGGGCTCTTGCTCTCCTCAGTTTGCGGAGGAAGTACAGACACTGTTGGGCTTTTTTGGCCAGTGATGCGGTGTTGTTGCTCCAGGACAGGACTTCAGAGATGTACACACCCAGAAACTTGGTGCTGCTCACCCTCTCCACTGCAGCACTGTCAATAGATAGTGGAGCATGCTGGGTGTGCGCTCTCCTGAAGTCCACAACAATCTCCTTCATCTTCTCCATGTTCAGACAGAGATTGTTGTCCTTGCACCACATGGCCAAGCGGCTCACCTCACTCCTGTAGATTGTCTCATCGCCATTGTTGATGAGACCCACCACAGTCGTCTCATCCGCAAACTTAATGAAGAGATTAGAGTTGGATGTTGGTGTGCAGTCGTGGGTCAGCAGAGTGAAGAGGAGGGGGCTTAGCACACATCCTTGGGGGGCCTCTGTGTTCAATGTGATGGTGCTGGAGGAGTTGCTGCCGACCCGTACACTCTGTGATCTCCCCGTCAGGAAGTCCAGCAGCCAGTTGCACAGGGAGGTGTTGAGTCCCAGCTGGTCCAGTTTATGAATGAGCTGCTGAGGAATGATTGTGTTGAATGCTGAGCTAAAGTCTATGAACAGCATTCTGACATACGAGTCTTTTGTCTCCAGGTGGGTGAGGGCTGAGTGGAGGGCAGTGGAGATGGCGTCATTGGTCGAACGGTTGGACTGATATGCAAACTGGAAAGGGTCCAGGGCGGGGGGGGAGGGCAGACTTGATATGCCGCATGACTAGCCGCTCGAAGCACTTCATGAGGATTGGAGTGAGTGCGACAGGGCGGTAGTCATTGAAGCAGGAGGGAGATGGCTTCTTCAGGACTGGGATGATGGTGGTGGTTTTGAGGCACATAGGGACAACAGCCTGGCTCAATGAGATGTTGAAGATGTCTGTAAAGACATCTGTGAGCTCCTCGGCACAGTCTCTCAGGACACGACCAGGAATGTTATCAGGACCCAGGACTTTTTGTGCATTTGTCATCCTGAGAGCTCTCCTCACGATGCCTGGGGACAGCGTCAACACCTGGTTGCTGGGAGGTGGTGGGGTCTTCTGTGCCGTGGTGCTGTTGTCTGCCTCAAAGCGAGCGAAGAAGTTGTTCAACTGATTCAGCAGAGACATGTAGTTGTCACAGGTCTGCGGCGAGGGCTTGTAGTCTGTGATGGTCTGAATCCCTGCCACAGGTTCCTGGTGTCTCTGCTGTCATTGAAATGGTCAGCAATGTACCTGGAATACTGTCTCTTGGCCACCCTGATGCTTCATGACAGATTGGCCCTAGCTGTCCTTAGGCCCACCTTGTCCCCAGCTCTGAAGGTGGCGTTCCGAGCCCACAGGAGCCTGTGGACTTGTACGGGAACAGATCTCCAGGAGTACACGGAGACCGTCACTGCCTACATGAGGAAGTGCATGGACGACGTTACGGTCACCAGAACCATCTCCATTTGGGCCAATCAGAAGCCATGGCTGACAGGGGTGTCAGCCATGGCTTCTGATTGGCCCGAATGGAGATCGTTCTGGTGACCGTAACGTCGTCCATGCACTTCCTCATGTAGGCAGTGACGGTCTCCGTGTACTCCTGGAGATCTGTGATGTTGCTGTAGGTGGCTGCCTGTCTGAACGTGCTCCAGTCAGTGGTGGAAAAACAGTCCTGGAGTGCCTCTGAGGACCCTGTGGCCACACGCGTATCTGTTTTGTAGCTGGTTTGGTGACTTTAACCAGCAGCCTGTATGCTGGCATTAGCATAACAGTGGAGTGATCTGAGGCCCCAAGGCGGGGGAGGAGTAGGGCTTTGTAGGCATCTTTGTGCTGGTGTAAACATTGTCCAGAGTATTGTTTCCACGTGTGAAAAATCTAATTTATGAGGTAAAACATCAAGTAATGTGTTTTATTTTTTTCACGGTCCAAATCCTGCGCTCTGATTGGCTGGTGAGCGGGTCCGTATCCTACAATACGGACCCCGGTTACGGACCTCTGGTGACTCGCTCGTTCACAACAACAATTTTTTGTCAACATTTATCCTTTTTTTAATACGATTTATTTAAAAGATTATCAAAAATCTTATACATTTTTTCCAGCATTTCTCAGGAAAATAGCATTAATTTTACATCATGGATAGCGATAACGACAGTCTTCACAGCGAAAGCGAGTTTTACTACCCTGAGGAAGAAGAAATAAAAGAAAAAATTTCAGGAGAAAGCGAAAAACCTGTAATTTGCTAACGCCGAGCAAAAACATGCCTGAATCCTGATTGACTCCTATTTATATAAATAGGGGACTACATAGGTGGCAAAATGTAGTTTTTTTCCTGCCATGGAAGTGCACTTGTATACCGAGGAGGAAGCCATTTGCATTACAGCCGTGAATGAGGATTCAAAATGTCAGCTCGGCTCGGTTTTCCCTTTCAGGCGCTCTCGTTTTCTGTTAGAATTTGGTAAAGAAAAAAATAAATATATTATTTACCAGCTTAAGGTCGGTCCGTATGGTGAAATACCGTGACCTCGGCCTTGAATATTGACCTCGGCCCAGAGGGCCTAGGTCAGTACTTTCAGGACCTCGGTCACAGTATTTCACGATACGGACCTCCCAGCTGGTAAATAACACATATGTTTTGCTCTGAGTGCAATACAGGTCAAAGATTATTTACAAATCATTGTTTTCAGATTTAATTTCAGTTTAAAGATACCATTCCAACTTTTTCTGATTATCAACTGTACATATCAACTGCAGCAAGCACATGAAACCATCATACTTAACAGCTAATCACAAAATAAAATTGGCTGCAGAAAATGAGCTGATAAAATTAACTATTTGTCCGACTGTGTTTTATTTGTACAAGTGCTTTTGATATTTTCGTAAACCAACGAGAATTTAATTTCCTACAGGTGACAACAATAAACATCTCATCATATCTTTCCAGAATTACTTTAGTTTTCAGGTTTGTTACATTCCAAAAAAGTCACTTTAAAGATAATATAATTAATATAAACCTGCTATTCCAATTATAGCTGCTGCCACTGTCAGAGCTGCTCTTAAAAAATAAAATCAACACTTTCTGACCAATAAGATTAGAGATTTCAGCAGTGCTGTGGTATAAATGACAATACCCTCTTACACCTTCTTCCTCTTTCTGTTTTCACCTCACACTTCTACAGGTTTTCATTTGCAGATAAAATTTTCTGTTGGAGTAAATATCATGTTCTATTGAGAATTTATTCAAGTCCAATCCAGCATACTGGAGTTCTGCACAAAGCTGTGAGTTATTTCAGAGATTAAGCAATTTTGAATTAAGATATATTTGTGTCCAGTTTATGAAATACTGATGAGTTATTTTGTGAAATATGTTGTAATAAGGAAATTGCACTGTATTGCTCATTTTAATTCATTTTATTTTGAAACATTTTAAAAACAACAACTGTGAAAAAAGAACTTAAATTTAAAACATTTGTTTTGTCCACAAACCACACTGTTAATTTGCTTTATGAAAACATTATGAAAGTGTCATTGCTATCCTTGTACAGTGCTGTCTGAATGTACTGAGCTATAGTATGTTATTTTGAGTGTTGGTGTTGAAAATAAATCTGAAAGTTTGCTTGAATTTGAAAACAAAATACAATTTCTTTTGAAATAAATATTTAGATTTAAATTCATTACAAAAGACTAGATTGAGAATTTATTTGTTTTTTGCAGGTATTTGTTTTATGTGACTACACTGGTTTGTGTTCAGTTTCCTCTAAGGTATCTGTGGTTTTGGTAAGTACTGTTGCTAAAACGCTTCAATTGCAAAAATTTAGGGGAAAAGGAATTCCCAGTTTTTCTTCATCAAGCTTTTTTGCAAAATAACTGTGAAGAAATCTAAAATTAATAAAAGAGAAATTCCATTCTGTCTACACCTGTGATACATTACACTTCATCTTATATTCATGAACAGTTATTCGCTGAAGGAGAAGTGAACATCGGTGAATAACAACTGAAATGAGATTGATGTTATTATTCACCGATATTCACTAAGCCTGATGTGGATAATTGTTTCAGGATAAATACACAGTTGATTATTTAAAAAACCAACAACCATATTTCAATCTTCAAAAGTGGCATGCAAATGCATGCCACAATGTATTTAATGCACAATGTATTTTATGAGTCACATAAAATACATTGTTTTGAAGTAGATAAAATAAATCACAATTCCACCTTACCTTTGAATAGTTTTCGACCAAACTTCATATAGTCTTTAGTTTTTAGGAATAGCATTTTCTTTCTTAATTTGTAATTCTTCCTAAGTTACGGTGACAAAGTGATTGGCCGCCATTTTGCCAAGTCACTCGAGGTGATTATCGAGAAATAGTCCGAATCTCTCAACCAGTCAGTGTGTGTGTGCAATTTTCTATAATGGCCTCTGTATTTATACTAAGATCTATTACAGTGGTGCTTGAAAGTTTGTGAACCCTTTAGAATTTTCTATATTTCTGTATAAATATGACCTAAAACATCATCAGATTTTCACACAAGTCCTAAAAGTAGATAAAGAGAACCCAGTTAAACAAATGAGACAAAAATATTATACTTGGCCATTTATTTATTGAGGAAAATGATCTAATATTACATATCTGTGAGTAGCAAAAGTATGTGAACCTTTGCTTTCAGTATCTGGTGTGACCCCCTTGTGCAGCAATAACTGCAACTAAACGTGTCCGGTAACTATTGATCAGTCCTGCACACCGGCTTGGAGGAATTTTAGCCCATTCCTCCGTACAGAACAGCTTCAGCTCTGGGATGTTTGTGGGTTTCCTCACATGAACTGCTCGCTTCAGGTCCTTCCACAACATTTCGATTGGATTAACAGGGTTCTTGCAGGATTCAGTAAGTTAAATTTTAGACCTTTTTTAGACTTTTTAAGACCATTATGAAAAATTTTTAGACCAACACGAAGCATTACAATCTGCCCTACCCCCGCCCTTCCCAAAAAAAGACAATCGAGTTCAATTCTCAAAACAAAGTCATTTGTATTGGTAAACTGACTATCAGGGATACAAACTGATTGTGTGCTTATTTATGTCATATGGCAACATTAGTACATTATGTCACATAGCAACAAAAGTACAAGACAATAGAGTGATAAATGGCATTTGTGCAGTAAATGCAGTCTGTAGGGGTTTGGTTTTTTTCCCCTAACTGCAACAGAACTCATTTAAACTTTTGATTAGTGGTGTTCTGGTAATAAAACAGCGTTATTATATAATGCACTGTTGTCAGATGATGACTTTCTTGATTGCTCATGTGAACCCCATGCTGCAAACCACAGCATCGCAGACCTCCACTTGCTGTAGCAACCATTTCAACCATATTAACAGTAAAAATGCATACACATCTTTTAAAACTAATAGTTAAAACATACGTAGTAGCCCCATAGCACACTTGCTTCCAGTTAAACAGCAAACTCATGCAAGGCGGCAGCGATTTACCGATGAAATATAGTCATACCTTGCGAGAGGTATACAAGGGAGACAGCAGATTTTTAAGCAGTAGCGGAGCAAACAGGGGCCATTTGAGACAGAGGTGTAAAATCATTGCAAAATATGAATGCAAAATTAATAAATACTAAATAATAAAGCCAGGAAAGACACAATTGGGGAGAGAATAATATATATATATATATATATATATATATATATATATATATATATATATATATATATATAAAAGAGCACTGTTAGAAAGCTGAATACGCTGACTGGACTCATGCGCTCCATGTTGTCATGGTAACGTTGACGACATGTAATTGCACGCTAAGATTGTCTACAGTGCAGGGGCTTCAAAGTTTGGGAGAATAGCAGGGTACAAATAATTTACAGCAGGGTGCAAAATGGTAAAATGTCTGCCAGCGGCAGACATAATGCACGCAAAGCGTGCAGGGATATATATATATATATATATATATATATATATATATATATATATATATATATATATATATGAGAGAGAGAGATATGGAAGTGCAAATTTTTCATGGGGCGGGATGGTTTGGAACAGGTCGTCTAAAATTGGGATAACATTTACCCGGGACGGGTATTTGAGGCGGGTCGTCTAGCTTAAGCTTGATTAGCGTTGTTACGCACGCCAGTGTTTCCCACAGAAATTTTGGAGACTATGGGGGCAGCCCATGGGTGGGGGGGGGTTGTTTAAAATTGAGTGGCATGTTAAATATTAAGTTATTACTGAAAAACTATTGATTAAAAAAACGAAGACACTGAGAAATGGTCCTATAAACAACTTTACCAATATAAAAGATTACCAGGACTACAAAAATGCAGAAAAATAGACTTTACTTATCCAAATGCACCTGTTGGTTCAAAAGTTAAAGTGCAGAGAACCTCACAGCACAACATGAAGTTACCTTAAAATATAATATAAATGCCTCAGCTTTCATGTAAGAAAAAAAACCTATTAATACTAGTACTGTGTGCAGGCAGTCTCTCCTGAAGACTAAATTAAACAATAATTATAAACTAATAAAATAAATGGCTCAGGCTTCATAGAAGAAAAAAAACAATTTGAACAGAATCTCACAGTATGATGCTGAAGCTGCCTAAACAATGGAAAATAAAATACCATTTTGGCAAAAATGTTGGCATCCATTAATTTCTTGTATTAAGTAAAAAAAAATGTGTTGCCAGATACTGCTGACGTTTTACAGCCCAAAATATGTTCAAAACCCGCCAAAATGCACTTGAAACCGCCCAATCTGGCAACACAGTAATGGCTGCACTCATGTCGAGGATGTAAACAAAGCTGATGCGGCAACGGACATACATGACATATGCCGCTTTTCCACTACCAATGCGGCTGAGTTGGGCTGAGTCGAGCTGAGTGGGGCTGTTGGAGTTGCATTTCGACTACAACCGCGCTGAACCGTGCTGGCTGGAAGTGGGTGGACACATTGGGTGGAGTTAGCGAAAGTGGGTGGACATCAGGTGATGTCGTTAGGCAGCGCAAACAGTGACATCAGTGACCTTTTAAGCGATAGTCTCACAACCTGGAGAGTAAACAATAAACATGGAGGACATGGAGTCGTTAGTGTTGCTGGTCTTGGTGCTGTGGCTTGTTGTCGCCGACAACGCCAACAGATACTGGCAAGAGCGTATAGATGAGGCGAGGCGGATAAGGCTTCATAATTCTCATAATTCTCCTTCTTCCGGGTTTACGGTGTTTACAGATCCCAGCGTGCTTGCGGGGCGTGTGTGGGCATGTGAGGACACTCCTCCTCACCAATCAGTGCACAGGGGAGTGTCTCCTCATGCCCCTAGCCTCACTCAGCTCGGTTTGGCTCGCTTCAGCCCTACTCCAAAACCGTGCGAGTTTTGGGGGCTGAGCAGGGCTGAAGCGAGCTGAGTCGTGCTG
The DNA here is from genome assembly GCF_027579695.1 of Neoarius graeffei. NCBI lineage: Eukaryota > Metazoa > Chordata > Actinopteri > Siluriformes > Ariidae > Neoarius > Neoarius graeffei. The sequence goes on along the minus strand of NC_083571.1, from coordinate 51,316,680 downwards.
TTCTTAGATCGTCGAAACGCGAGCCGTGTCGGGCTGAAGTGAGCTGAAGCGAGCTGAAGTGAGCTGAAAAAGGGTAGTGGAAAAGGGCCAAAAGTGGATGTAATTTACATTCACAACTTTTTTTGCCGTCAGAAATATTTAATATTAAATTTTGTGACTCGACTGACAATAGCCGGCGGCATAACAAGCCACAGACGGCAATTTGCTGCCGGTGACCGGCTACTTTTGAGACCGCTGACCGTGTGAAAGCTCTCTGCGCTAATGTGAGCAGCAATTTAACCCACTGTTCCAGCCCAACACAGCTCCTTTTAGCGATAGTGTGCTTCAGCCTATTGCTCGCAGAACATTCTCGTTTTTCATACTTATGGCGGTGCTTGAAAGTTTGTGAACCCTTTAGAATTTTCTATATTTCTGCATAAATATGACCTAAAACATCATCAGATTTTCACACAAGTCCTAAAAGTAGATAAAGAGAACCCAGTTAAACAAATGAGACAAAAATATTATACTTGGTCATTTATTTATTGAGGAAAATGATCCAATATTACATATCTGTGAGTGGCAAAAGTATGTGAACCTCTTTACTCACTATTATTCGACGCGCTATCCACACTCTTCATCGCACTGCCAACACAACCGCTAACCTCCTCTGACTGCCACAGACTGCATAAACTCGGCGGGAACTTAGAAGGTAGAACTACGGTAGGCGTAGTGGACAAACTGGACCGTTGCATACTTGCCGCGATCATCGGTGATTGAAGCTTTTTAGCAGGCAGACAACAACGCAACCGGCACATTTTTTATGAATGTTTTGCAGGCACTTCTAGGAACGGACTGAGCGGATGTAAGAATTTTAGACCTGGATAAATTAAATTTTAGACCTGGGATGAAAATATGTGTGTTTTTTAGACATTTTAAGGCCTAAAATTTAACTTTCTGGATTTTAGACTTTTTTAGACCCCGCGGGAACCCTGATTAAGGTCAGGACTTTGGCTTGGCCATTCCAAAACATGAACTTTATTATTCTTTAACCATTCTTTGTAGAACAACTTGTGTGCTTAGGGTCGTTGTCTTGCTGCATGATCCACCTTCTCTTGAGATTCAGTTCATGGACAGATTTCCTGATATTTTCCTTTAGAATTTGCTGGTATAATTCAGAACTCATTCTTCCATCAATGATGGTAAGCCATCCTGGCCCAGATGCAGCAAAACAGGCCCAAACCATGATACCACCACCACCACCACCACCACCATGCTTCACAGATGGGATAAGGTTCTTATGCTGGAATGCAGCGTTTTCCTTTCTGCAAACATAACGTTTCCCATTTAAACTAAAAAGCTCTATTTTGGTCTCATCCATCCACAAAACATTTTTCCAATACCCTTCTGGCTTGTCCACATGATCTTTAGCAAACTGCAGATGAGCAGCAGTGTTCTTTTTGGAGAGCAGTGGCTTTCTCCTTGCAACCCTGCCATGCACACCATTGTTGTTCAGTGTTCTCCTGATGGTGGACTCATAAACATTAACATTAGCCAATGTGAGAGAGGCCTTCAGTTGCTTAGAAGTTACTCTGGGGTCCTTTGTGACCTCACTGACTATCACACGCCTTGCTCTTGGAGTGATCTTTGTTGGTCGACCACTCCTGGGGAGGGTAACAATGGTCTTGAATTTCCTCCATTTGTACACAATCTGTTTGTGAATTGGTGGAGTCCAAACTCTTTAGAGATGGTTTTGTAACCTTTTCCAGCGTGATGAGCATCAACAACGCTTTTTCTGAGGTCCTCAGAAATCTCCTTTGTTCATGCCATGATACACTTCCACAAACGTGTTGTGAAGGTTAGACTTTGATAGATCCCTGTTCTTTAAATAAAACAGGGTGCCCACTCACATCTGATTGTCATTCCATTGATTGAAAACACCTGACTCTAATTTCACTTTCAAATGAACTGCTAATTCTAGAGGTTTTCATACTTTTGCCACTCACAGATATGTAACATTGGATCATTTTCTTCAATAAATAAATGGGCAAGTATAATATTTTTGTCTCATTTGTTTAACTGGGCCTGTGATGACCTGGCGACTTGTCCAGGGTGTACCCCGCCTCTCACCCATAGTCAGCTGGGATAGGCTCCAGCTTGCCTGCGACCCTGTAGAACAGGATAAGCGGCTACAGATATTGGATGGATGGATGGATGGATGTTTAACTGGGTTCTCTTTATCTACTTTTAGGACTTGTGTGAAAATCTGATGATGTTTTAGGTCATATTTATGCAGAAATATTGAAAATTCTAAAGGGTTCACAAACCTTCAAGCACCACTGTATTATTTAAAGGTATGTGGTGTGTTAATAAATTCTAGTACATGACTGATGCACTCAGGCAATGCACACTATAGATTATAGGCAATGGAAATACATTTTGATTATAAAATGAATGTATCATATTTTATGACGGCACATCTGAAGGAGCTGAAGGAAGAACAAGCCATGTCACTTCCCCACTGCTTCAGGTCTGACCTTCTGGTCTGGGTCGATGCAGATACCAACATCATCCGCCTGTCCATCTTCCTCATCACTGGTGTGTGTGCAGGATTTCTAGCTCTGCTTTGGGCTGTCAGGCTTCTGTGCCGCCATCATACGTACGGAGGTCAAATCTCAGCCTTTACTGCATATCTCCTCCTCACTGACCTGCTGGAGCTGATTCTGAATTTTGTCATTTTGGTATGCATAATCAAAGAAAACTCAGGACCTTGTATAATTTTTAGACTTTTATGTGGAGCCAGGATCTGTGGACATCAGTTGCACCAGCTTGTGGTGGTAGAGAGCATTCTTACTCAAAAGTATCCATCACTTGCTGTTTGTTTCTATTCAACCTACTCTGTTTTCCTCTGTTTATTTTTGTGGCTGTTTTCAATTTCCTGCCAGCTCATCCCAAATAACTTTATTCATGGGATAAATATGTGTTTGTGTGTGTTACCTGTAATTCTGTGTGCCATCACATATTTAGTGACTTGCAAAGCTTCTTCTGACACCAATCAGACCACAGACAGAAAACCATGCATGTTGGTGCGAAATGTTTCCTTGTTTACACTATTAATTTTATATGTGCCATATTTATTGACTCTTTTTTTTACCGAATTTCCTTTAATACTGAGCCCTTTAGTGAACATGAGATTGATTTCAGAGCCCCTCCTGTGTGTTCTCATCTGCAGGGAGAATTATATGATTGAAACATCATCCACAAACAAATCACACATTATAAATTAGCAGCTTTGTTCAGCTATTTTTGCATGATGACAGTGATTACTCTTCTTTGTGGTTATTGCAGTCCATATGTTTATATATGTCTCATAGTAATGTCTTATGTGACAAGGCTGTCCTCATTCCTATGTTTCCAGGTCTTGTTTCCTTGACAGTCTATTTTGGTTCCATGTTAATTGTATTAATTTTGTTTATTATGACTGATGTCTGTCTTCCTGTTAACTGAGATACGTATGTTGTGGACCTTTGTTATATTCTGGCTCCTTGTGATTTTTAAAAATTTATTTTATACTGCTTATTGACTAACTGTAATATCCAAAATATATATTTATTGCCATTAAAAATGAAATCATTGTCTCATCTCATCTCATTATCTCTAGCCGCTTTATCCTGTTCTACAGGGTCACAGGCAAGCTGGAGCCTATCCCAGCTGACTACGGGCGAAAGGCGGGGTACACCCTAGACAAGTCACCAGGTCATCACAGGGCCGACACATAGACACAGACAACCATTCACACTCACATTCATACCTACGGTCAATTTAGAGTCACCAGTTAACCTAACCTGCATGTCTTTGGACTGTGGGGGAAACCGGAGCACCCGGAGGAAACCCACGCGGACACAGGGAGAACATGCAAACTCCACACAGAAAGGCCCTCGCCGGCCACGGGGCTCGCGAGCCCGGACCTTCTTGCTGTGAGGCAACAGCGCTAACCACTACACCATCCTGCCACCTGAAATCATTGTAATTATAGTTATATTTTTCCTCACTGTTCATGCAACAGATTATAAAAATAGTATTAAAATATATTACATTATTGCCATGAAATTAAATGTTGCATTCTTAAGGGATTCTGGTTTGTTGGTTCCAAATTAAACTATTCTTTCCCCAAAACAATATGGAATATATATTCTGACATTAAGCTGTCTGTCTCATATTATCACAATAAACTTGATGACCTGTGCATTATTCTCAGTGTCAGTTGGTTGTGATATAAGATTTAGACGGGAGACAGTTCCACAAAGGCACATACAGAGTTGAAATCTTGAGTTCTCTTTTAAATTCTTTTAAAAAATGTTTAAAGTCTATAATTGCCTACTTTTTACATGCTGTGTTTAATCTTCATCCCAAAACTGCTCAACAGAAATGTAGCCCTTTCCTTTCAACAATACTCCATATACTGTATGTATTAAATAAGAATTCTGAGAGATTATTTCACAATGTGTGCTTTGAAAGGACAATATGTACTTCGTTTGTCTACTTTTAGTTTCTCCTCAAAATATAGTATGTTTATTGGGAAAACATAATTGAGTAAACAGTCCACCTTGTTCATGTTTATTAAAACCACAACTGTATTTCACGTGTCTTCTTGATTGATGCTGATGATGTGCTACAGATATATCAGCAACATGCAAAACATGAGAAATATCACCCGAAAACGATCATCAAATATCCCTGACATGACTGTCACAGATAGACTGCATGAATCTACAGTCTAGTGTGGAACTATATCAGCCTCCTCATTTCTTCAGGTCGGTCACAGAGTGGTACCTCAGGAATTGTTTACAAGAGACGGGAACCTTCCACAAGTTAAAAAAAAAATCAAACGTTGGTTGATTGAAGACAGCAAGAAGGTTCTGGGTTTGAACCTCATGGCCATTTGGGGCTTTTCTGTGTGGAGTTTGCATGTTCTCCTTATGCATGCATGGGTTTCCTCTGGGGTCTCCAGTTTCCTCCCACAGTCCAAAGACATGTAGATTACGTCAACCGGCTACTCTAAGGCCCTGTCCACACGGCAACGGATTCAGGTGAATCCGATAAAATTGTTTATCGTTTCGGCCTGGCGTCCACACGGCACCGGCGTTTTGGGTGCCCAAAACGCAATCTTTTGAGAACGGGTTCCAGAGTGGAAAGATCTGGCAACGGCGCCGTTGCGAAGTCGTCTGGATGAGTAGAACGGATTTGTTTACGATGACGTCACAACCACATGTGCTTCACGCCGGGTAGAAGTGTAACGAACTCGATCCAAGTTGTCAACAAATCCTATAACTTGGTTCATGAAACGCGCTTACAAAATATTTTCACTGTGAATATTTACTGTGTAATGGTGCAAAGTGAGAGAGAGAGAGAGAGAGAGAGAGAGAGAGAGAGAGAGAGAGAATAGCCCTTAGGGCAGAGTCAATCCCGCCAGCAAAAATAGGGAAAAAAAGGAGCGATCTCACCTCTTCAGATGTTGGGTTAAGTCCTACAATACATTCCTCAAAAAGGGCGTAGAAGAACAAATTAATCCATCAACGTGTAGCATTCAATTTATTCCGGACCATTAAAGATGCCACCTTCCGCGTAGAATCATACGTCATCCTCGCCGCCATATTGGATGGGTCAAAGCGGAGAATAAATATGCCTCATTCATGTGCTGCGTTTAACTGTACCAACAGGTTTACTGTCCAAACGAGATCACATGGGATTACCTTTCACAGGTGAGACTGGAAAAATACTTTTCATTGTATTTGGTCATTATAATGTAATTTTACGAACAGATTTTTCTGACTTTGTGGCTAATATGAAGTCTCGCGCATAATAGTTTATGCGCATGCGTCCTTACTTCTATTGTTCTGGTGTCTCCGAAAGGACCGTCTTACAGCGCCCCTAGAGGTGTGGCATGTGTATTGCATCGTTTTCAGCAAGTGTTGCGTTGCCATATGTACCTGATATTTTACTGATCCGTTGCCCATGTGGACACGATATATATATTTTTTAAATCTCGTTGCCGTTGTCATGTGGATGTAGCCTTAGACCGCGTGTTGTTTGATTTGCTTTGTTTACTATCTGTATTCAGTTAGATCGTGCATGCGTTCTCTCTCTCTCTCTCTCTCTCTCTCTCTCTTTTAACTCCCTCCATCGCACTACACCCCTCCACATTGGGATTTCAGGAGTAGCTAAGGGTTGAGCAGAAGTTTGGGGTTTAAGGCCTAGCTGGACTAGCTTTAAGCTACAGATCTTTTGTTTCTCCCTTGTGCGCTCTCCTTGTTGCCCATCCCCCTTTAGGTGAGGCCTAGCACAAAGGCTCGCGCATTACATTCACATACCATACCTATCTCACCCACGCATGCGCACAGCCTCACTCCCCTCCTCCTTGTCATGCTCCTGCGCACACCCTCTCTTCCTAGCTCCTCCTCATCTCATTAGTGCGCAGCTGCGTACACTCACGCACATGCCTACACTCTCACGCACATGCCTACACTCACACACACATGCCTACACTCACACACACACTCTCACACACAGACACACATAAACACATGATTTCCCTCTCACATTTTAACATCCACTCACCCCTACACTGTAAACTTGCATATAGCCTATGACTTCTGATCACCATTAGTGCCTTAGTTATCATCATATTCACTGCAGATTTCTTACTCTGTTTACTACTGGTTATTATTCCACTTACTACTGACTATTGCTCTATACACTACTGATTATTACCTGTATACATTATATCACCATGTATATTGAAATATTCCGTGGCTGCTATTGTTGCTAGATCTGATCAGTATTAGTTTGCTAATTCGTGTCAGCTATTTCAATAAATGGTATCTTTGGAATAAACTGTGTCCTGTCTATTGCTACAACATTCACTGAGTGACAACCTCTGCCAAACAAGTATTCTAATTGCCTTCGCCCATTTGGTTGTTATATGAATGTTATAGATCTAGAGTAAATGTATTATATTAGAACTACAATACTCACTAAAACTATAGCAACATCACCACTAAGTTATTCCATTGATTTTAATAGTTTAGCTATAAACTATTAGACACTTGAATTAATGATTAATGAATTTATGAGACTGATCCCTTTTTACATGAGACTGATTCGATAAGCCTATTGCACCTACACTGTACAACATTAAATAAAATAAAATAGAAAGTGTTATGTTACAAGTTAAGATCAACATGACTTACATCATAGATGAATTCCACAAGTGTTTCTGCAGCCATCTCTCCATCACCCCAATACATTTGAGTTCTCGGGTAACTTTTCCCAAGGTTACAGACCTTAATTAGCTTATTGAGCTGTGGCTTGTTCAAATTCTTCATTAGGAAAGGTCAGATGATGCAGATTTCAAAGCTGTATAAATTCCCTGACTGCTCAAACTTGTCCCTAAAATCAACAGCCATGAGCTTCTCTAAGCAACTCCCTCGCATTCTGAATAATAAAATAATTGATGCTCTCAAAGCAGGAGAAGGCTACAAGAACGTAGCAAAGTGTTTTCAGGTAGCCATTTCCTCAGATTGTAATGTTATTAAGAAATGACAGTTAACAGAAACAGTGGAGATCAAGGTGAGGTCTGGAAGATGAAGAAAACTTTCTGAAAGAACTGCTTGTTGGATTGCTAGAAAGGCAAATAAAAACCCGTGTTTGACTGCAAAAGACCTTCAGAAAGATTTAGCAGACCCTGGAGAGGTGGTGCACTGTTCTACTATGCAGCGACACCTGAACAAATATGACCTTCTTGAGAGAGTCATCAGAAGAAAACCTTTCCTGCATCCTAGCCACAAAATTCAGCATCTGAAGTTTGCAAATGAACATCTAAATAAGCCTGATGCATTTTGGAAACAAGTCCTGTGGACTGATGAAATCAAAATAGAACTTTTTGGCCACAATGTGCAAAGATATGTTTGGAGAAAAAAGGGTGCCAAATTCCAGGAAAAGAACACCTCTCCAACTCTGAAGCATGGGTGTGGATCGATCATGCTTTGGGGTTGTGTTGCAGCCAGTGGCACAGGGCACATTTCATTGGTCGAGGGAAGCCTGGATTTGAATAAATACCAGCAAATTCTGGAAGCAAACATCACACCATCTGTAAAAAAGTTGAAGTTATAAAAAGGATGGGTCCTACAATAAGACGATGATCCAAAACACACCTCAAAATCTACAATGGAATACCTCAAGAAGCACAAGCTGAAGGTTTTGCCATGGCCCCTCACAGTCCCCTGACCTAAATATCATTGAAAATCTGTGGATAGATCTCAAAAGAGCAGTGCATGCAAGACAGCCCAAAAAAACTTGGAGAACTGGAAGCCTTTTGTAAGGACGAATATGGGAAAATCCCCCAGGTAAGAAATGAAACATTATTAGCTGGCTACAAAAAGTGTTTCCAAGCTGTGATACTTGCCAAAGGGGGTGTTACTAGGTACTAACCATGCAGGGTGCCCAAACTTTTGCCTCAGGCCCTTTTCCTTTTTGTCATTTTGAAAATGTAAAAGATGAAAATAAATTGTTTTTGCTTAAAATATAAAGGGAATGAGTCATCTTTAACTTTATGCCTTTTGGAGATCATTTCAGTAGATAAAGTAGATAAAGAGAACCCAGTTAAACAAATGAGACAAAACATTATACTTGGTCATTTATTTATTGAGGAAAATAATCCAATATTACATCTCTGTGAGTGGCAAAAGTATGTGAACCTCTAGGATTAGCAGTTAATTTGAAGGTGAAATTAGAGTCAGGTGTTTTCAATCAATGGGATGACAATCAGGTGTGAGTGGGCACCCTGTTTTATTTAAAGAACAGGGATCTGTCAAAGTCTGAGTGTCACAACACATGTTTGTGGAAGTGTATCATGGCATGAACAAAGGAGATTTCTGAGGACCTCAGAAAAGCATTGTCCATACTGATCAGGCTGGAAAAGGTTACAAAACCATCTCTAAAGAGTTTGGACTCCACCAATCCACAGTCAGACAGATTGTGTACAAATGGAGGAAATTCAAGACCATTGTTACTCTTCCCAGGATTGGTCAACCAACAAAGATCACTCCAAGAGCAAGGCGTGCAATAGTCAGCGAGGTCACAAAGGACCCCAGGGTAACTTCTAAGCAACTGAAGGCCTCTCTCACATTGGCTAATGTTAATGTTCATGAGTCCACCATCAGGAGAACACTGAACAACAATGGTGTGCATGGCAGGGTTGCAAGGAGAAAGGCACTGCTCTCCAGAAAGAACATTGCTGCTCTTCTGCAGTTTGCTAAAGATCACGTGAACAAGCCAGAAGGCTATTGGAAAAATGTTTTGTGGACGGATGAGACCAAAATAGAACTTTTTGGTTTAAATGAGAAGCGTTATGTTTGGAGAAAGGAAAACGCTGCATTCCAGCATAAGAACCTTATCCCATCTGTGAAACATGGCGGTGGTAGTATTTCCATCATTGATGGAACAATGAATTCTGAATTATACCAGCGAATTCTAAAGGAAAATGTCAGGACATCTGTCCATGAACTGAATCTCAAGAGAAGGTGGGTCATGCAGCAAGACAACAACCCGAAGCACACAAGTCGTTCTACCAAAGAATGGTTAAAGAAGAATAAAGTTAGTGTTTTGGAATGGCCAAGTCAAAGTCCTGACCTTAATCCAATCGAAATGCTGTGGAAGGACCTGAAGCGAGCAGTTCATGTGAAGAAACCCACCAACATCCCAGACTTGAAGCTGTTCTGTATGGAGGAATGGGCTAAAATTTCTCCAAGCCAGTGTGCAGGACTGATCAACAGTTACCGGAAACGTTTAGCTGCAGTTATTGCTGCACAAGGGGGTCACACCAGATACTGAAAGCAAAGGTTCACATAATTTTGCCACTCACAGATATGTAATATTGGATCATTTTCCTCAATAAATAAATGGCCAAGTATAATATTTTTGTCTCATTTGTTTAACTGGGTTCTCTTTATCTACTTTTAGGACTTGTGTGAAAATCTGATGATGTTTTAGGTCATATTTATGCAGAAATTTAGAAAATTCTAAAGGGTTCACAAACTTTCAAGCACCACTGTATGTTACCCCAATGAGCAATCTGTGAAGCTTCAACTGACCTCACTGTATTTCATCTTGGTTTAACTTGCTTCCTACTTAATAGTTCAGTGAGCTCCTCCTGCTGGCTCTTCCATGAAAGCATGAAAGGCCAGGGAGGTCTTGCTGGTGTGGTGGTTATTGCTGCAGTTCTCCCTGCTTTAACCTTTCCATGTCGGCACATGGTAAGGCAGGGAGGTTCCAGAACAGAGCCACCCACCAAATACAACGTGTTGCAACTATCCATCCATTATCTGTAACCACTTATCCTGTGCAGGGTCACAGGCAAGCTGGAGCCTATCCCAGTTGACTATGGGCAAGAGGCAGGGTCCACCCTGGACAAGTCGCCAGGTCATCACAAGGCTAACACAGAGACAAACAACCATTCACACCTACAGTCAATTTAGAGTCACAAATTAGCCAATTAATGGACTGTGGGGGAAACAGGAACACCCAGAGGAAACCCACGCAGACACAGGGAGAACATGCATCCTCATCAGCTGCTGGGCTCAAACACAGGACCTTCTTGGTGCGAGGTGACAGTGCTAACCACTACACCACCCTGCCACCCTTGTTGCAACTAGGCAACAATATATACAATCCCGATTCCAAAAAAGTTGGGACAAAGTACAAATTGTAAATAAAAATGGAATGCAATAATTTACAAATCTCAAAAACTGATATTGTATTCACAATAGAACATAGACAACATATCAAATGTCGAAAGTGAGACATTTTGAAATTTCATGCCAAATATTGACTCATTTGAAATTTCATGACAGCAACACATCTCAAAAAAGTTGGGACAGGGGCAATAAGAAGCTGGAAAAGTTAAAGGTACAAAAAAGGAATAGCTGGAGGACCAAATTGCAACTCATTAGGTCAATTGGCAATAGGTCATTAACATGACTGGGTATAAAAAGAGCATCTTGGAGTGGCAGCGGCTCTCAGAAGTAAAGATGGGAAGAGGATCACCAATCCCCCTAACTCTGCACTGACAAATAGTGGAGCAATATCAGAAAGGAGTTCGACAGCGTAAAATTGCAAAGAGTTTGAACATATCATCATCTACAGTGCATAATATCATCAAAAGATTCAGAGAATCTGGAAGAATCTCTGTGCGTAAGGGTCAAGGCCGGAAAACCATACTGGGTGCCCGTGATCTTCGGGCCCTTAGACGGCACTGCATCACATACAGGCATGCTTCTGTATTGGAAATCAGAAAATGGGCTCAGGAATAGTTCCAGAGAACATGATCTGTGAACACAATTCACCGTGCCATCCACCGTTGCCAGCTAAAACTCTATAGCTCAAAGAAGAAGCCATATCTAAACATGATCCAGAAGCGCAGACGTCTTCTCTGGGCCAAGGCTCATTTAAAATGGACTGTGGCAAAGTGGAAAACTGTTCTGTGGTCAGACAAATCAAAATTTGAAGTTCTTTATGGAAATCAGGGACGCCGTGTCATTCGGGCTCAGTTCAGAAGCCTGCATCTCTGATGGTATGGGGTTGCATTAGTGCGTGTGGCATGGGCAGCTTACACATCTGGAAAGACACCATCAATGCTGAAAGGTATATCCAGGTTCTAGAGCACCATATGCTCCCATCCAGACGACATCCATCCAGACATCCATCCAGATGATATTATGCACTGTAGATGATGATGATATGTTCAAACTCTTTGCAATTTTACACTGTCGAACTCCTTTCTGATATTGCTCCACTATTTGTCGACGCAGAATTAGGGGGATTGGTGATTGTGGCAGCGGGGGCATGGTCAAGCGCCGGTCTGTGACAGGAGGGTGGAGTCAGGGAAGGTAAGTGGCAGAATCACTACACCTGATTTCAATTAACCTGTGTTTGTGTGTCTTCCCAGTGACCATGCCCTATATAAAGAGAGAGAGAGAGCAGAGGAAGGGAGATCTCTCCTGAACCAGCCATCTTGCGTGTTCTGTGTGACTGGGAGTATATTTGTCTCTGAAAAGAACAAATAAATTGAATTATGGAACTTTATTCTGGCCTGCCGTCTTTCTGTGCTCCTCCCCCTCCTACGAACTGCCACAGTGGTGCTGAAACCCGGGACGGAGCACAGGAAAAGAACAGCACCATGGAGTCCTCCCCCTTCGCAGACCTGGTCCATGCCCTCGCCACGGCCCAGCAGAGCCAGCACCAGGCGCTAGTCACCCTCCGGAAGGAGCAAGAGCGCCAGTTCGAGGCCCTGGTGCTGGCGCAGCAGGAAGATCATCAGGCATTCCGGCACCTCCTCGCATCGGTGGGGTCCATCAGCGCTCCCACCGCGGGCCCGTCCCCCCTCACCCTAACCAAGATGGGCCCGCAGGACGACACCGAGGCATTCATCACGCTCTTCAAGCAAGTCATGGAGACCTCGGGGTGGCCAATGGAGCAGCCTGCGGCGCGCCTTCTCCCCCTGCTGATGAGAGAGGCGCAGCTGGCCGCGCTACAGCTCCCTGCCGACCGCCGGTTGGCCTACGTGGACCTTCGCCAGGCCATCCTTCAGCAGGTGGGGCGCGCCCCCGAACAACAGCGACAGCGCTTCTGCACTCTGCGGCTGGAGGAAGTCGGCCAGCTGTTCGCGTTTGGCCAGCAGCTCCGGGACGCCTGCTGGCGGTGGTTGAGGGCCAACAACCGCGACGCCGAGGGAATCCTCGATCAGGTGGTGCTGGAGCAGTTCATCGGCCGCCTGCCTGAGGGAACCGTGGAGTGGGTCCAGTGCCACCGCCCGGCGTCGCTGGATCAGGCCATCGAGTTGGCGGAGGACCATTTGGCGGCTGTTCCGACGGCAGGACAGCGGACATCCTCTTCTCTCCTCTCCTCTTTCTCTCTCCCCCTCTCTCCTCCTGTGTCTCGTCCTTGCCCCATTCCCCCACCGCGGAGGCAGGGGCCGGCCCCACCCCAGCCGGCCCATCGCACCCACGGTGCCCTCCCATTTTTCCCTTCTGTGTCTGTCTCTTCCCCCCCTCAGGTGAGTGAGCCCCAGGGCGCCGGTGCAGAGAGGAAGCCCGGGCCGGTTTGCTGGTGCTGCGGGGAGCCGGGCCACCTCCAACAGCAATGCTCAGCAATGGAAGTGGGTGCGGTGGTTCAGGTCCCCGACGCGCCAGGAGCTGCCCTCGATCAGGCCGGAGCATATCGCATACCGGTGAGTATCCAAGGGGATACATATCAGGCGTTGGTGGATTCTGGTTGTAATCAGACCTCAATTCACCAAAGCCTGGTGCAAGATGAGGCATTGGGGGGAGCACAGGGGGTGAAGGTGTTGTGTGTGCACGGGGATGTTCACAGCTACCCATTGGTGTCAGTCCACATTTTGTTCCGAGGGGAAAAATTTATAGTAAAGGCGGCGGTTAATCCTCGCCTCACCCACTCGATAATTTTGGGGACTGATTGGCCGGGATTCGGGGAGTTGATGAGTCATCTAGTGAAGAGTGGGTCCTGCCATAGTTCAGCAGGGGGAGGTCCCGGTGTCGCTTTCGCGGGAGCAGCTGTTGTAGAGCCGTCTACGTCATCTCCGCGTCAGAGTGAGGAGCCACAGGCTCCTCCTCCCTCTCTCGGGGAATCCCTTGCGGATTTCCTGTTAGAGCAGTTGCAAGACGAGACTCTGTGGCATGCATTTGTCCAAGTGAGAGTAATCGATGGTCAAATGCTCCCGCCGAACACCACCCCATCCTTCCCCTATTTTTCTATTATGAAAGATAGATTATACCGAGTAACGCAGGACACTCAGACGAAAGAGCAAATCACACAGCTTTTGATTCCAAAAAGCCGCCGGGAATTGGTATTCCAGGCAGTTCACTTTAATCCCATGGCTGGACACTTGGGGCAGGATAAGACACTAGCCCGAATAATGGCCCGATTCTATTGGCCGATGATTCGTGGTGATGTCCGTAGGTGGTGTACGGCGTGCCGCGAATGCCAGTTAGTAAATCCAGCAGCCATTCCAAAAGCGCCTTTGCGCCCCCTACCATTAATCGAGACCCCGTTCGAAAGAATTGGGATGGATCTCGTCAGGCCATTAGATCGGTCAACACGAGGGTACTGCTTTATATTAGTTCTGGTGGACTATGCAACGCGATACCCGGAAGCGGTGCCTCTTCGCAATATCTCAGCACGCAGTATTGTGGAGGCACTCTTCCGCGTCATCTCCCGAGTTGGAATCCCAAAAGAGATTCTGACTGACCAAGGCACCTCGTTTATGTCACGAACACTGAGCGAACTGTATGGGCTATTAGGTATTAAGCCAATCCGTACCAGCGTGTATCACCCACAAACGGACGGTTTAGTTGAACGGTTCAATCGCACCCTCAAGAATATAATTAAAAAATTAGTAAGTGAGGACGCACGTAACTGGGATAAATGGCTCGAACCCTTGTTATTTACAGTGCGAGAGGTCCCCCAAGCCTCCACGGGGTTCTCCCCGTTTGAATTTTTATACGGGCATCAGCCACGCGGCATTTTAGATGTGCTGTGAGAAAATTGGGAGGAAGGACCTTCACCAAGTAAAAATGAAATTCAATACATTATTGACCTGCGCGCAAAACTCCACACACACACCTAACCCAGGAGAATTTGCGGCAGGCCCAAGAATGGCAAACCCGCCTGTACGACAGGGGTACGCACCTTAGGGAGTTCGCACCAGGAGATAGAGTACTCGTACTGTTGCCCACATCGAGCTCCAAATTGATCACCAAGTGGCAAGGACCCTTTGAGGTCACACGGCGAGTCGGGGACGTCGACTATGAGGTGAGGCGGACGGACGGGGGTGGGGCGCTACAGATTTACCACCTCAATCTACTCAAACTCTGGAACAAGGAGGTTGCTGTAGCTTTGGTGTCGGTGGTTCCAGAGAAGGCAGAGCTGGGGCCGGAGGTGCAAAAGGGCGCATTGGCATCGCATACCTCTCCGGTCCCCTGTGGAGACCACCTCTCCCCAACCCAACTCGCGGAGGTCGCCCAGTTGCAGACCGAGTTTTCAGACGTTTTCTTGCCCCTGCCCGGCTGCACCGACCTCATAGAGCACCACATTGAGACGCCCCTGGGGATGGTAGTGCATAGCCGCCCTTACAGGCTACCCGAACACAAGAAAAAAGTGGTTCGGGAAGAACTCGAGGCCATGCTTGAGATGGGCATCATCGAGGAGTCTCACAGTGACTGGAGCAGCCCAGTGGTCTTGGTTCCCAAGGCCGACGGGTCGGTCCGGTTCTGTGTGGACTACAGAAAAGTCAACGCGGTGTCTAAATTCGACGCGTACCCAATGGCTCGTATTGATGAGTTGCTCGATCGGCTAGGCACGGCTCGCTTTTACTCGACGCTGGATTTGACAAAGGGTTATTGGCAGATCCCCTTGACTCCATTATCCCGAGAAAAAATGGCTTTTTCCACACCGTTCGGCTTACACCAGTTTGTCACACTTCCTTTTGGGCTGTTTGGGGCACCCGCTACGTTTCAGCGGCTGATGGACAGGGTCCTCCGCCCCCATGCCACCTATGCGGCCACATACCTCGACGATATCATTATTTATAGTAATGACCAGCAGCGGCACTTACAACACCTGAGGGCTGTCCTTAAGTTGCTGAGGCGAGCGGGTCTCACAGCCAACCCAAAGAAGTGTGCAATTGGGCGGGTGGAAGTACGGTATCTGGGCTTCCACTTGGGCAACGGGCAGGTGTGTCCCCAAATTAACAAGACAGCAGCAATTGCGGCCTGCCCGAGGCCCAAGACCAAAAAGGGGGTGAGACAGTTCCTGGGGCTGGCTGGCTACTATCGTAGGTTTATACCTAATTATTCGGACGTCACCAGCCCACTGACTGATCTCACTAAAAAGGGGGCACCAGATCCGGTCCAGTGGACAGAGCAATGCTAGCGGGCTTTCTCTGAAGTAAAGGCTGCACTGTGCGGGGGGCCACTATTACAATCCCCTGACTTTTCTCTCCCTTTTATGTTCCAGACGGATGCGTCGGACAGAGGCCTGGGGGCCGTGTTGTCCCAGGAGGTGGAGGGGGAGGATCGTCCCGTGCTGTACATCAGCAGAAAGCTGTCGGTACACGAGGGGCGCTACAGCACGATAGAAAAGGAGTGCCTCGCGATCAAGTGGGCGGTCCTCGCCCTCCGCTACTACCTGCTGGGACACCCTTTCACCCTCTGTCCGGACCACGCGCCCCTCCAGTGGCTCCACCGCATGAAGGATGCCAACGTGCGGATCACCCGTTGGTATCTGGCACTCCAACCCTTTAATTTCAAGGTGATCCACAGGCCGGGGGCGCAGATGGTTGTGGCAGACTTTCTCTCCCGTCGGGGGGGGGGGGGGGGGGAGTCGGGCGGTGGGGGTATGTGGCAGTGGGGGCGAGGTCAAGCGCCGGTCTGTGACAGGAGGGCAGAGTCAGGGAAGGTAAGTGGCAGAATCACTACACCTGATGTCAATTAACCTGTGTTTGTGTGTCTTCCCAGTGACCGCGCCCTATATAAAGAGAGAGAGAGCAGAGGAAGGGAGCTCTCTCCTGAACCAGCCAACTTGCGTGTTCTGTGTGACTCGGAGTATATTTGTCTCTGAAAAGAACAAATAAATTGAATTATGGAACTTTATTCTGGCCTGCCGTCTTTCTGTGCTCCTCCCCCTCCTACAAACTGCCACAGTGATCCTCTTCCCATCTTTACTTCTGAGAGCCGCTGCCACTCCAAGATGCTCTTTTTATACCCAGTCATGTTAATGACCTATTGCCAATTGACCTAATGAGTTGCAATTTGGTCCTCCAGCTGTTCCTTTTTTGTACCTTTAACTTTTCCAGCCTCTTATTGCCCCTGTCCCAACTTTTTTGAGATGTGTTGCTGTCATGAAATTTTAAATGAGCCAATATTTGGCATGAAATTTCAAAATGTCTCACTTTCGACATTTGATATGTTGTCTATGTTCTATTGTGAATACAATATCAGTTTTTGAGATTTGTAAATTATTGCATTCCATTTCTATTTACAATTTGTACTTTGTCCCAACTTTTTTGGAATCGGGGTTGTGTGTGTGTATATATATCTATCTCATCTCATTATCTCTAGCCGCTTTATCCTGTTCTACAAGGTCGCAGGCAAGCTGGAGCCTATCCCAGTTGACTACGGGCGAAAGGCGTGGTACACCCTGGACAAGTCGCCAGGTCATCGCAGGGCTGACACATACTGTAGACACAGACAACCATTCACCCTCACATTCATACCTACAGTCAATTTAGAGTCACCAGTTAACCTAACCTGCATGTCTTTGGACTGTAGGGGAAACCGGAGCACCCGGAGGAAATCCACGCGGACACAGGGAGAACATGCAAACTCCGCACATAAAGCCCCTCGCCGGCCACAGGGCTCGAACCCGGACCTTCTTGCTGTGAGGTGACAGCGCTAACCACTATACCACCGTGCCGCCCATATTATATATATATATATATATATTAGTGCTGTCAAAAATGTCGCGTTATTAACGCGTTAACTTGACTCAATTTTAACGGCGATAATTTTTTTATCGTGAGATTAACGCTCTGTGACATGATGCCACGCCCCGCACAGCCAGAGTCCTCTGCCCTCCCCCGAAGAGCCACGGTGCTCGGCTAAGGTTTCGTTTTCCCATCGGCGGCTCCAGCCCCACTTTGCAGTGGCTGTGACAAGACGTGTTATGCTCTGCAATAAAAAAAACAAACAACCAAACATTGGTACAACCAGTGTTCGAACTATGCCGATATTTTCGGGGGGTCCCTTTATTCCCTTGGGGGGGTGCTTGCGCTTGTCTCAGAGCGCGGCTCTCCATCGCGCGCTCACTTCGGATATGCAAATGCTTCCCGTTACACACGATTGCTATGTCAATAAACATCATTTTGACAATATTTTAGAGACCCCCCAACATTTCCCAAGTCATGTTTTCAAGGGATCTCATGTCTGTTTCAGGGGATCTCGGATCCCCCGAGTATCCCCGTAGTTCGAACGGTGAGCAAGCCCATATATATATATATATATATATATATATATATATATATATATATATATATATAAACCCACCTCCACCCCAACTCCTCCCATTTTAGGCTGTCTGACTTTGATCGATATCATTTCTATATCACTGATGCCTGCTCACAACCCAGTCAAGGCCACCTTCTTCCATTGCTCCATGGTCCAATTCTGATGCTCACATTCCTATTATAGGCACTTTTCTTGGGGGACAGGAGTCATCATGAGTGCCCTGACCAGTTTGCAGCTACTCAGCCCATTCAAAGCAAGCTATCACAGCACTGGGTGTTCTAAACACCTTTCTATCATCGCCAGCATTACCTTTTTTCAGCAAGTTGTGCTACAGGTGCTCTTCTGTGGTTCACTGATTATCCTTCCTTGGACTACTTTCTGATAGATAATAATCACTGCATACCAGGAACACCCCATGACCTATAATTTTGGAGATGTGTTAACCCAGTCATCTAACCATTGCATTCGGCCCTTGTTAAAGAGGCTAAGATCTTTAAGCTTGCCCATTTTTTCTGCTTCCAACACATCAACTTTGAGAACTGACTGTTCACTTACTGCCTAATGTATCCAACCCCTTGATAGGTATCATCATAACAATATAATCATTGTTGTTCATGTCACATCTCAGTGCCTTTATAGTTTATACTCTTTCAAATCCCGCAAAGGCAGCCATTCTCCATCAAAGGACTTGTCGCAGAAATTCAGTTTCATCCATGCTTTTGGATCCATCCACCTTCAGCCTACTTGAAACCCATCTATTCATCTTCTGGCAAATGGCCTTAAGAGAGAGAAACCACAGGCAATAATGTATGTCTCCCTTTCACTTTCCCACTTCCTCATAAACTAATCACATACTAAAGGGGTGGGCGCTTTGGTCTTATACAGACATTCTAATTGAAACAGTCTTTGCTGCTGCTCTCCCTGCTTTAGCCTTTCCATGCAGGCACATGGAAGGGCAGGGAGGTGTCCTGTCCTTGCCTCAAGGCTTTCCATGTAGGCACATGGAAGGGCAGGGAGGTGTGCTCTCCTTGCCTCAAGGCTTTCCATGTAGGCACATGGAAGGGCAGGGAGGTCCCTTAATCCATGCCATTTCCATTGCTGCCACCCTCCCTGCTTTAGCTGTTCCTTCTTAGCACTTCACATAGTCATGTGGAATAGCAGGGTCCCAAATTCTGTCCTTAATCAATGTCATCTCTGTTGTCATTGATGCCTGCTCTGTTCTGTACCCTATGGGGGGGTTGCTGCAGGTCTCCCTGCTTTAGCCTTTCTGTGTAGGCACATGGTGGGGCAGGGAGGTGTGCTCTCCCTGCCCCAAAGCTTTCCACATACTATGCACATGGAAGGGCAGGGAGGTCCCAGAACAGATCATCCATCCATTTTCTTCAGCTTATCCGAAGTTGGGTCACAGTGGCAGCAGGCTAAGCAGGGTATTCCAGGTGACCCTCTCCCCAGCAATGCTTTCCAGTTCCTCCTGGGGGATCCCAAGGCTCTCCCAGGCCAGATGAGATATATAATCTCTCCAGCGTGTTCTGGGTCTACCGTGAGGTCTCCTCCAAGTTGGACATGCCTGGAAAACCTCCAAAGGAAGGCGGACAGGAGGCATCCTAATCAGAAGCCTGAACCACCTCAGCTTTTGACATAAAAGAGCAGTGGCTCTACTCCGAAATCCCTCTGGATGTCTAAGCTCCTCACCCTATCTCTGAGGGTGAGCCCAGCCACCCTCCGGAGAAAGCTCATTTCAGCCACCTGTATCTGCGATCTCATCCTTTTGGTCACTACCCAAAGCACATGACCATAGGTGAGGGTTGGAACGTAGATTGACTGACAAATTGAAAGCTTTGCCTTCAGGCTCAGCTCCCTCTTCACCACAACAGACCAGTACAATGCCCACATTACTGCTGACACCGCCCCAATCTACCTGTCCATCTTATGCTCCATTTTGCTATCACTCGATGTCACACCCAGCGTGGCCATGCTGGGGGTGCGCACTGCCCCTTTTGAATAGTAAACTTGAACTTGGCCGTTTCTCTCCCTCCAGTCTGAAGGGGGAGCTGTCTAGTACTGCAACACCTGTGCTAGACAAGGCCAGGAAGTTCAAATACAGGCCCAAAATTGGCATTCGGGGGCTGGCTGCTGGCTTTGGGGTTTGGTTGTGTTTGTTGTCCTGCTACGTGGAGGCCCTGCACGGGCCGACGGGAGCAGGTTTCTTTCTTTTATTCTTTTTTATTTATCCCTAGAATTTATATATTAATAAAGTACGGGTTAACCTGAACAAACGGTGTGGTCTCCTTTTATGTTGTGCCTGCTTTGAGCTAAGTGGTCATGACACTCGTGAACAAGACCACGAGATACTTGAACTCCGTCACTTGGGGCAGCAACTCTCTCCCAACCTGGAGGGAGCACTCCACCATTTTCTGGCAGAGAACCATGACCTCAGACTTGGAGGTGCTGACTCTCATCCCAGCCGCTTCACTTTTGGCTGCAAACTGTCCCAGTGCTTGCTGAAGGTCACACACTGAAGAAGCCAACAGAACCACATAATTTGCAAAAAGCAGAGATGCAATTCTGAGGTTCCCAAACCGGACACCATCCTCACCCCAGCTGCACTTTGAGATCCCATCCATGAATATCACAAACAGGATCGGCAACAAGGGGCAGCCTTGGTGGAGTCCAACACTCACCAGAAACGTTTGACTTTGTGCCAAAAAATTTGGAACACAGCTCTTACTTTGGCTGTACAAAGACTGGATGACTCGTAGCAATGGCCCCAGGGTGTTTATTTCAGGGTGCTGGAAAGGAGGCTCTGACTGATTGTCAATCCTCAGATTCAGGAGCGGCAATGCGGATTCTGTCCTGGCCATGGAATGGTGGACCAGCTCTTTACCCTGGCAGGGTTGTTGAGAGGTTCATGGGAGTATGACCAGCCAGAACAGACCCACTTGCCAAATACAACTTGTTGCAAATACTGCAATGTAAATAAAGATCCTAATGGCCTACAGGAGGGAGGTGGCCAGTCTGGTGTCATGGTGTGAGGAAAATAACCTCACCCTCAACACGGACAAGATGAAGGAGATGATAGTGGACATGAGGAAGGAGAGGAGACCTCATTGGCCACTGTTCATCCAGGAGCTTGAGGTGGAGAGGGTGAGCAGCTTCAAATACTGGGGTGTTCACATCAGTGAGGACCTCACATGGACACTTAACACCACACAGCTGGTTAGGAAATCTCAACAGCCACTGCACTTTCTGAGGAGGCTGAGGAAGTTTGGTATGGCGCCCAAGATCCTCAGCAACTTCTATAGCTGCATGATTGAGAGCATCCTGATCAACTGCATCACTGTGAGGTATGGCAGTGCTACAGCTATGGACTGCAAATGCCTGCAGAGGGTGGTGAAGACTGCTGAGAGGATCACCAAAACTCCACTGCCCTCTCTGCAGAGCATCTACTACCACAGAGTCCACAGGAGAGCTGCCTCCATCCTCAAAGACCCCACCCACCCCCAGCACGGACTGTTCACACTTCTACCCTCAGGCCAGAGGTACAGAAGTGTGAAATGTAAGACTGTCAGACTAAAGAACTCTTTCTTTCCCACCGCCATCAGACTCCTGAACAGCTGACAGGAGTCTATAACCATGGACTACCTCCCTGTAAACTGTCCTTGACTGTTTACATCAGTTTAAATTTGTTTGCACATTACTGCCCTTTTTGCTGATGTTTCCTTGACTGTTTACATCAGTTTACATTTGTTTGCACATTACTGCCCTTTTTGCTGATGTTTCCTTGACTGTTTACATCAGTTTACATTTGTTTGCACATTACTGCCCTTTTTGCTGATGTTTCCTTGACTGTTTACATTTGGTTACATTGTTTACACGTTTGCACATTACTGCCCTTTTTGCTGCTATGTCTGATCATTGCCTTATTTTTGTATTACACTACCTATTTTGCACTACATTTACCTTTATTTTGTATGATACAGGGTGGGTTTTTTTTGCTTTTATTTTGCACTATATTGCCTTTACTTTGTATTATTTCTTCCACCTATTTATTTATTTGTAATTGGCATTCATGGTGGACAGCAAACTAAGAATTTCATTGTGCAAGAGGACATGTCCTTACTGT
The DNA here is from genome assembly GCF_027579695.1 of Neoarius graeffei. Classification (NCBI taxonomy): domain Eukaryota; kingdom Metazoa; phylum Chordata; class Actinopteri; order Siluriformes; family Ariidae; genus Neoarius; species Neoarius graeffei. The sequence continues at coordinate 51,294,441 of NC_083571.1, read as the reverse complement.
GCATTTGACAATAAACACTTTGAACCTTGATGAAGCGGTCCAAACAGAACTTGTATTTTCTACTTTACAGTCCACCTCCATTCTCTGGTGTAATGTATACTGGTGGTTCAGGATTTGTCAGGAATTGAAGTATATAGCCAAGAGTTACCATATACAGTATTATTTATTAAACTTAAATTCATGCATGCATACATAATTTTGTCACTAAATGAACAGCTGGTCACACAGAGGTATTCTCCGACCACTGGTATTTATTAGTTTGGGCCTGCATTTCCTTTCCTTCGCAACATAACATCTTTTCTTCTCACTTTCTGTTACTGTAGTTGGTCTTCCACGTTTCATTTGCACACTCATGTCCTCCATTTTTCTCTCCTGTTTTAAATTTGTATCCCACAATAGCTTGCACAAATGGGGAAAGCCCACCACACGATGCATGATGTAGTATCTTGAATTGGGTCATGTTGAAGCAGGCAAAAAAACCCTGGCAAATTTAGGGCCACATGGCCCTAAATTCATTAATTGTTCTGCATCATTGTCTGTCTGGTAGCAGTAGGATGCCAGTTCATCTTGGAACACTTTTTTTTAAAGTAATAAATATGGGTTTTTGTCTGATGCCTGTATTCTTATGTGTAATCACAAGCTTCCAAGGGCAGGGAGGTTCCAGAACAGAGCCACCCACCAAATACAACTTGTTGCAACTATCCATCCATTATCTGTAGTCGCTTATCCTGTACAGCAGGCATCACCAAATGGCGGACCTCGGTCCGGATTCGGACCCAGTGATGGTTCTGTCCGGACCCGTGACCAATGGTAAATTCACGAGATTAAGTAATTTTCATGGAGCATTATTTTGGACGGTCGTGGCTATTGACAGCAGGCACTGCTACTCCAGTTAATACGACAACAGCTTCACTCAGTTGAGCCAATAAAATCGTTAGTTTACCCAGCGCACCACAGCAGAGCAACAAGCAGAGAGGAAGAGTGTTAAGTTCAGAGACAACCGACCGAGACAACATGGCTTGCTCCAAAAGGCGGCGGAAAGTAGACAAGGAAAATCGTTGTTTTGAAGATGAATGGACGGAGAAATATATGTTCATTCTTCCGGCGAGCAGTTCAAAACCAGTGTGCCTCATATGCTCCGAAAACGTGGCATTAACTAAAAGCGGCAACGTGAAGCGCCACTACGAAACAAAGCACAGCTCTCTTGAGCAAAGTTATCCCCTGAAGTCCGAGCTGAGGGCACGCAAAATAACCGAACTGCAAGCACAGTATGACAGGTCTACCCGACTCATCACACATACATTTAGAGCCCAGCAACGTGCAAACGAATGTTCCTTAAAAGTAGCGTGGGTTTTGGGGCAACATAAAAAAAAATTTAGTGATGGGACAGTTATGAAGGAGTGCTTGAACGCCGTTGCTGAGACATTGATCTGCTCATTGATCTGCAAGGAAATGCTGCATTAAGGTGGGGTTTACATTAGACCGTATCAGCGGATCATCAGATTAACGTTTTTAAAACGATTAGTGTGAGGTGGATGTCACAGTGACGTTGTCCAATGACGACGCCAGCTAGAGCTCAGCACAGCGTATCCGCGTATCCTCAATGTTTACACAGCACCAGACCTGACACAATCTGAATTGAATACATGGACCCTGGCGGATTCCCGTTTCCCGGCGTTTCCAGGCGTTTTAATGTAAACGGACAGTGCATCCGCGAAGAAAACGAGACAGATACGGTCTAATGTAAACTTGGCCTTAGTGCCATTCTCATGCAGATATGTACGTGTTCATTGTTGGGCCTAGAACGGTACTTGGTTTTGACAATGTTCATCGTGGAAAAAGCTGACTCACAGCTCTAAGTCGATCCAAACATAGTCAAGGTGTGCAGTGCTCCTTTGGTTAGACCAGGGAACACACTCTCAGAAACAGTCTGTAACCAGAAAGTAGCAGGGTCAGTTGTCTTAAAATGCTCTCTAACTCCATTCCAACCAAGATTTAAATTACTGGCAGGTCAGCCACATGCCCATTTTTCTCATTAAGAAAAGTAAAAGAAGAAGAATTAAAAGAGAAGTTCAAAGAAAAATGTTCTGTTTGCATTCCCCCCCAAAAAAGCCACTTGTTTTCTGAAAATGTGGACTTTTTTTTCTTGAAAAGTAGGCCCTCATTTTTTTAGGCTGGGACCGCCTTATTTTAAGAACAAAGAAGAGAAAATGTTAAGTCGATGCTCTGTTTGCACTTTTTAGTTAATGTTTTCTGAGTTGACTTTTTTACTTGAAGTGTAGGCCTTCAATTCTTCAGGTTGGGACCTCTTTAATTTAAGAGAAAAAGGAGTTATTCCACTCTGTTTGCACTTTTTTATTTATTTTATTCTGAGGCTTCTGTTTTCTTTAATCTGAAATAAAGGCCTTGAATTTATTTTCCTGGGACTACTTTTATTTATGGTAAAAGAGATAGTTGTGCACTCAGTTCATTTCCTGCACTGGAAATTAACAATAAATATTGTTGAAACCATATGAAAATGTGGACATAGGGGAAGGCTATAAGACACAAGCTGGACTTCGGTTCGGACCTTCTACTTGGACAAAATTTAATAACTGGACCTCAGTGACTTTTAATTGAATACCCCTGCTGTACAGGGTTGCAGGCAAGCTGGAGCCTATCCCAGCTATGGGCAAGAGGCGGGGTACACCCTGGACAAGTTGCCAGGTCATCGCAGGGCTAATCACAAGCTTGTTTCCAGGTTTTGATTGTTGCCTGGACAGTATATTTTGGTTCCTGTTGTTTAAGAGTTTCTTGTTGCTTCATCCTCTTAATTGTGTTTCATTGTGGGTTGATGTGTGTCTTCATGTTGTCTGACCTGTTGTGGATTACAATCAGGATTCTGGTTACATCCTGTCACTTCTGACTCCTTTGTGATATGTTTTTACTAGTTATTGACAAACTGAATCATCAAAATAAACTGTATACATTGCCAAAAGAAATTGTTCACATAAAATATTAATAACATAAGAGGCTTATCAATAAATATAAAGTAGTAACTGAAGAAGAAACAAATATCTCATCTCATCTCATCTCATCTCATCTCATCTCATCATCTCTAGCTGCTTTATCCTGTTCTACAGGGTCGCAGGCAAGCTGGAGCCTATCCCAGCTGACTATGGGTGAATGGCGGGGTACACCCTGGACAAGTCGCCAGGTCATCACAAGGCTGACACTTGTGGCCCTTTTCCACTACCCTTTTTCAGCTCACTTCAGCTCGCTTCAGCTCACTTCAGCCCGACACGGCTCGCGTTTCGACTACCAAAAAACAGCACGACTCGGCTCGCTTCAGCCCTGCTTAGCCCCTAAAACTCGCACCGTTTTGGAGTGGGGCTGAAGCGAGCCGAGTGAGGCTGGGGGCGTGAGCAGACACTCCCCTGTGCACTGATTGGTGAGGAGGAGTGTCCTCACATGCCCACACACGCCCCGCGAGCACGCTGGGATCTGTAAACACCGTAAACCCAGAAGAAGAATAATTACGAATTACGAGAATTTCTGAAGCCTTATGCGCCTCGCCTCATCTATACGCTCTTGCCAGTATCTGTTGGCGTTGTCGGTGACAACAAGCCACAGCACCAAGACCAGCAACACTAACGACCCCATGTCCTCCATGTTTATTGTTTACTATTCGGGTTGTGAGACTACCGCTTAAAAGCTCACTGATGTCACTGTTTGTGCTGCTTAACGACATCACGTGACGTCCACCCACTTTCGCTAACTCCACCCAATGTGTCCACCCACTTCCAGCCAGCACGGTTCAGCGCGGTTGTAGTCGAAATGCAACTCCAACAGCCCCGCTCAGCTCGACTCAGCACGGCATGGCTCAGCCGCGTTTGTAGTGGAAAAGCGGCAATAGACACAGACAACCATTCACACTCACATTCACACCTACGGTCAATTTAGAGTCACCAGTTAACCTAACCTGCATGTCTTTGGACTGTGGGGGAAACTGGAGCACCCGGAGGAAACCCACGCGGACACGGGGAGAACATGCAAACTCCGCACAGAAAGGCCCTCGTCGGCCACGGGGCTCGAACCCGGGCCTTCTTGCTGTGAGGCGACAGCGCTAATCACTACACCACCGTGCCGCTAAGAAACAAATATATTGTTATTATTATTATTATTATTATTATTATATTTTTCCATTGTATCAGTGTGCATTTTTGCCTCTACTATGAGTGTTTTGAAATACACAATCCAGTTCTAAACAATAAAATGATGTAAATTTAACCAATGTTAATGGCAGAATAATGCAGGTGTTTAAAAAGTTATTTAATGTAAAAATGATTTCAGAGAGAGAGGGAGAAAGACACAGCGTGCATGCGTGCCTGTGAGAATTTTCTCAGTGTGCTAAAATATCTTATCTGTATCTTCTCTCTTATCTGCCTAAGCATGTCTGTGGTTAAAATGCTGGCCGTGAAGGTAAACACACACAGACCTCAGCCTTCACTTCTCATGAAAGTGTTTTTTTTCCATTAGTACCAGAGTGTGATTTAGCTCTCAACTCTTTTTTTCATGCAGTTCTGCAGTACTTATATAAGAACACATAATTATACATTGAGAAGTTGTAGAAAAACTCCAGCCCTACTTTTGAGATGTTTTAGTTTTTGTGTATATGTATAAATCATGTAAATAAAAAAATATTTTATTAATAATAATAATAATAATAATAATAATTTTCATTGGTTTTCACTGCAATTTTCTCTGATAATTCTGGGCGCATTATAGAAATAGCTTTAAACATGATTATAGTACCAGCTGCAAGAACAATAAAACAGTGTACAAATTGCTGTAAATGTGTTTAAAGTATAGTATATATCACTATACTATAGTATAGTGATATACTTCCAGTTTAATTCAATGTTCTATTGCTCTAGTTGAATCATACAATTACTGAAAAGTTTATCATAACTTCAATTACAAATGATATTAACTTTTACTTTTCATGTACTGATCACATTTCTCATCTTATTCATATAAAACGGTTAATGTGTTAACCAGGGGCAAAGCCAGATGTTGTAAATATTTGGGGCTTCAACCAAACCAAGGAGTCCAAAGGTGGTTTAGTTTGTTACAAAATGCCAGACATGTATTTATAATACAGGATACTTAGTTAAATAAAAAATGTGTCTTCATACAAAAAGACTTGATCTTATGTAGACAGTAACAGTGTGAGGAATGCAGATGACAGATGGATGTAAAAGCAGCAGAGAGTTTATACAATTCAAAGCTAGCAGACAAATCCAAATTGTAGAGCAAAGTCAGTGTAAACAAAAAGGCAATGGTCAGGCAAAGCACACACAGGATATCACAGGTGAAGACAGAGAATGCAAACCAAAATATAAAACTGTATCTGTCACCAGATAATCCACACAAGTAATAAGGCTTAGTAAAGTCAGGCAAGGGATCACAGTTTAGTTTACAATGTTTGTGTGAACTGAGAGTCGTTTTATACACAGTTATGGAACAGCCTTCCAAGTAGTGTTCGGGAATCAGACACAGTCTCAGCGTTTAAGTCTAGGCTGAAAACATATCTGTTTAGTCAAGCCTTTTGTTAATAGTGTTTATGAGGTAAAGGAGTAGATCTGGAGGGTCCTCAGACATAGAGTGTTTTGGTAAACTGGGATGTATGGATGCTGTCAGTCCCCCACTCGCTTGCTCACTCGAGCAAGAACTCATATTCAAAAAGGGAAGACCTGAACACCAAAATGATCCACCTGACCATCTTCCTCATCATTGGTGTGTGTGTGTTTTCCAGCTCTACTTTGGGCTCTCAGTCGGGGTGGAAAGAGTGCTGAAACTCTGTACTCAAGTAGAAGTGTTGTTACACTACTGAAACATTACTCAATTATAAGTAAAAGTACTGGTGTTAAAAAATGCTTAATTTAATGTTTAAAGTATTCTTCTCAAAAACAACCCGAAGTATTCATTACTTTTTAAATGATGATATTTAATACATTAGCAATAGCAGGCATTCTACTTTCAACAAGGCATTTTTCTCTGATAAATGATAAAAGTTATGAACAGATCAAATCAAGACAATTTGTTGATGAAACAAAGAAACAGATCAAAGGAATTCTGTCTTAAAATCATCCTAAAATGATTTTGAACCTGCTTAGAACACAGGTAATATGTATAATCTCCAAAGCCACTGCAAACAAACAGACAGACCAAAAACCTAATGGAAGTGTTAAAACTCTTGGGCATGTTAGCATACAACAATCAGCCATAACATTATGACCACTGACACACACACACACACGCGCACACACACACACACATATATATATATACAGTGGTGCTTGAAAGTTTGTGAACCCATTAGGATTTTCTATATTTCTGCATAAATACTTTCAACAAGGCATTTTTCTCTGATAAATGATAAAAGTTATGAACAGATCAAATCAAGACAATTTGTTGATGAAACAAATAAAACATCATCACATTTTCACACAAGTCCTAAAAATAGATAAAGAGAACCCAGTTAAACAAATGAAACAAAAATATTATACTTGGTCATTTATTTATTGAGGAAAATGATCCAATATTACATATCTTTGAGTGGCAAAATTATGTGAACCTTTGCTTTCAGTATCTGGTGTGACCCCCTTGTGCAGCAATAACTGCAACTGAAAGTTTCCAGTAACTGTTGATCAGTCCTGCACACCGGCTTGGAGAAATTTTAGCCGACTCCTCCATACAGAACAGCTTCAACTCTGGGATGTTGGTGGCTTTCCTCACATGAACTGCTCACTTCAGGTCCTTCCACAACATTTCTATTGGATTAAGGTCAGGACTTTGACTTGGCCATTCCAAAACATTAACTTGATTCTTCTTTAACCATTCTTTGGTAGAACGACTTGTGTGCTTTGGGTCGTTGTCTTGCTGCATGACCCACCTTCTCTTGAGATTCAGTTCATGGACAGATGTCCTGACACTTTCCTTTAGAATTCGCTGGTATAATTCAGAATTCATTGTTCCATCAATGATGGCAAGCCATCCTGATTTCACCCTCCGGAGAAAGCTCATTTCAGCCACCTGTATCTGCGATCTCATCCTTTTGGTCACTACCCAAAGCACATGACCATAGGTGAGGGTTGGAACGTAGATTGACTGACAAATTGAAAGCTTTGCCTTCTGGCTCAGCTCCCTCTTCACCACAACAGACCAGTACAATGCCCACATTACTGCTGACACTGCCCCAATCTACCTGTCCATATTACGCTCCATTTTGCTATCACTCGTGAACAAGACCACGAGATACTTGAACTCTGTCACTTGGAGCAGCAAGTCTCTCCCAACCCGGAGGGAGCACTCCACCATTTTCCGGCAGAGAACCATGACCTCAGACTTGGAGGTGCTGACTCTCATCCCAGCCGCTTCACTTTTGGCTGCAAACTGTCCCAGTGCTTGCTGAAGGTCACACACTGAAGAAGCCAACAGAACCACATAATTTGCAAAAAGCAGAGATGCAATTCTGAGGTTCCCAAACCGGACACCATTCTCACCCCAGCTGCACTTTGAGATCCCATCCATGAATATCACAAACAGGATCGGCAACAAGGGGCAGCCTTGGTGGAGTCCAACACTCACCAGAAACGTTTGACTTTGTGCCAAAAATTTGGAACACAGCTCTTACTTTGGCTGTACAAAGACTGGATGACTCGTAGCAATGGCCCCAGGGTGTTGGAAAGGAGGCTCTGACTGATTGTCAATCCTCAGATTCAGGAGCAGCAATGTGGATTCTGTCCTGGCCATGGAATGGTGGACCAGCTCTTTACCCTGGCAGGGTTGCTGAGAGGTTCATGGGAGTATGACCAGCCAGAACAGACCCACTTGCCAAATACAACTTGTTGCAAATACTGCAATGTAAATAAAGTTCCTAATGGCCTACAGGAGGGAGGTGGCCAGTCTGGTGTCATGGTGTGAGGACAATAACCTCACCCTCAACATGGACAAGATGAAGGAGATGATAGTGGACATGAGGAAAGAGAGGAGACCTCATTGGCCACTGTTCATCCAGGAGCTTGAGGTGGAGAGGGTGAGCAGCTTCAAATACCGGGGTGTTCACATCAGTGAGGACCTCACATGGACACAACACCACACAGCTGGTTAGGAAATCTCAACAGCCACTGCACTTTCTGAGGAGGCTGAGGAAGTTTGGTATGGCGCCCAAGATCCTCAGCAACTTCTATAGCTGCATGATTGAGAGCATCCTGATCAACTGCATCACTGTGAGGTATGGCAGTGCTACAGCTATGGACTGCAAATGCCTGCAGAGGGTGGTGAAGACTGCTGAGAGGATCACCAAAACTCCACTGCCCTCTCTGCAGAGCATCTACTACCACAGAGTCCACAGGAGAGCTGCCTCCATCCTCAAAGACCCCACCCACCCCCAGCACGGACTGTTCACACTTCTACCCTCAGGCCAGAGGTACAGAAGTGTGAAATGTAAGACTGTCAGACTAAAGAACTCTTTCTTTCCCACCGCCATCAGACTCCTGAACAGCTGACAGGAGTCTATAACCATGGACTACCTCCCTGTAAACTGTCCTTGACTGTTTACATCAGTTTACATTTGTTTGCACATTACTGCCCTTTTTGCTGATGTTTCCTTGACTGTTTACATCAGTTTACATTTGTTTGCACATCACTGCCCTTTTTGCTGATGTTTCCTTGACTGTTTACATCAGTTTACATTTGTTTGCACATTACTGCCCTTTTTGCTGATGTTTCCTTGACTGTTTACATCTGGTTACATTGTTTACACATGTTTGCACATTACTGCCCTTTTTGCTGCTATGTCTGATCATTGCCTTATTTTTGTATTACACTACCTATTTTGCACTACATTTACCTTTATTTTGTATGATACAGGGTGGGGTTTTTTTGCTTTTATTTTGCACTATATTGCCTTTACTTTGTATTATTTCTTCCGCCTATTTATTTATTTGTAATTGGCATTCATGGTGGACAGCAAACTAAGAATTTTATTGTGCAAGAGGACATGTCCTTACTGTGCACTTGACAATAAACACTTTGAACCTTGATGAAGCGGTCCTGACAGAACTTGTATTTTCTACTTTACAGTCCACCTCCATTCTCTGGTGTAATGTATACTGGTGGTTCAGGATTTGTCAGGAATTGAAGTATATAGCCAAGAGTTACCATATACAGTATTATTTATTAAACTTAAATTCATGCATGCATACATAATTTTGTCACTAAATGAACAGCTGGTCACACCGAGGTACTCTCCGACCACCGATATTTATTAGTTTGGGCCTGCATTTCCTTTCCTTCGCAACATAACATCTTTTCTTCTCACTTTCTGTTACTGTAGTTGGTCTTCCACGTTTCATTTGCACACTCATGTCCTCCATTTTTCTCTCCTGTTTTAAATTTGTATCCCACAATAGCTTGCACAAATGGGGAAAGCCCACCACACGATGCATGATGTAGTATCTTGAATTGGGTCATGTTGAAGCAGGCAAAAAAACCCTGGCAAATTTAGGGCCACATGGCCCTAAATTCATTAATTGTTCTGCATCATTGTCTGTCTGGTAGCAGTAGGATGCCAGTTCATCTCGGAACACTTTTTTTTAAAGTAATAAATATGGGTTTTTGTCTGATGCCTGTATTCTTATGTGTAATCACAAGCTTCCAAGGGCAGGGAGGTTCCAGAACAGAGCCACCCACCAAATACAACTTGTTGCAACTATCCATCCATTATCTGTAGTCGCTTATCCTGTACAGCAGGCATCACCAAATGGCGGACCTCGGTCCGGATTCGGACCCAGTGATGGTTCTGTCCGGACCCGTGACCAATGGTAAATTCACGAGATTAAGTCATTTTCATGAAGCATTATTTTGGATGGTCGTGGCTATTGACAGCGGGCACTGCTACTCCAGTTAATACGACAACAGCTTCACTCAGTTGAGCCAATAAAATCGTTAGTTTACCCAGCGCACCACAGCAGAGCAACAAGCAGAGAGGAAGAGAGTTAAGTTCAGAGACAACCGACCGAGACAACATGGCTTGCTCCAAAAGGCAGTGGAAAGTAGACAAGGAAAATCGTTGTTTTGAAGATGAATGGACGGAGAAATATATGTTCATTCTTCCGGCGAGCAGTTCAAAACCAGTGTGCCTCATATGCTCCGAAAACGTGGCATTAACTAAAAGTGGCAACGTGAAGCGCCACTACGAAACAAAGCACAGCTCTTTTGAGCAAAGTTATCCCCTGAAGTCCGAGCTGAGGGCACGCAAAATAACCGAACTGCAAGCACAGTATGACAGGTCTACCCGACTCATCACACATACATTTACAGCCCAGCAACGTGCAAACGAATGTTCCTTAAAAGTAGCGTGGATTTTGGGGCAACATAAAAAAACATTTAGTGATGGGACAGTTATGAAGGAGTGCTTAAACGCCATTGCTGAGACATTGATCTGCTCATTGATCTGCAAGGAAATGCTGCATTAAGAGAGCATTTTGAGACAACTGACCCTGCTACTTTCTGGTTACAGACTGTTTCTGAGAGTGTGTTCCCTGGTCTAACCAAAGGAGCCCTGCACACCTTGACTATGTTTGGATCGACTTACAGCTGTGAGTCAGCTTTTTCCACTATGAACATTGTCAAAACCAAGTACCGTTCTAGGCTCAACAATGAACACCTACATATCTGCATGAGAATGGCACTAACTCCATTCCAACCAAGATTTAAATTACTGGCAGGTCAGGCACATGCCCATTTTTCTCATTAAGAAAAGTAAAAGAAGAAGAATTAAAAGAGAAAAGTTCAAAGAAAAATGTTCTGTTTGCATTTCCCCCCCCAAAAGCCACTTGTTTTCTGAAAATGTTGACTTTTTTTTCTTGAAAAGTAGGCCCTCATTTTTTTAGGCTGGGACTGCCTTATTTTAAGAACAAAGAAGAGAAAATGTTAAGTCGATGCTCTGTTTGCACTTTTTAGTTAATGTTTTCTGAGTTGACTTTTTTACTTGAAGTGTAGGCCTTCAATTCTTCAGGTTGGGACCTCTTTAATTTAAGAGAAAAAGGAGTTATTCCACTCTGTTTGCACTTTTTTATTTATTTTATTCTGAGGCATCTGTTTTCTTTAATCTGAAATAAAGGCATTGAATTTATTTTCCTGGGACTACTTTTATTTATGGTAAAAGAGATAGTTGTGCACTCAGTTCATTTCCTGCATTGGAAATTAGCAATAAATATTGTTGAAACCATATGAAAATGTGGACATAGGGGAAGGCTATAAGACACAAGCTGGACTTCGGTTCAGACCTTCTACTTGGACAAAATTTAATAACTGGACCTCAGTGACTTTTAATTGAATACCCCTGCTGTACAGGGTTGCAGGCAAGCTGGAGCCTATCCCAGCTATGGGCAAGAGGCGGGGTACACCCTGGACAAGTTGCCAGGTCATCGCAGGGCTAATCACAAGCTTGTTTCCAGGTTTTGATTGTTGCCTGGACAGTATATTTTGGTTCCTGTTGTTTAAGAGTTTCTTGTTGCTTCATCCTCTTAATTGTGTTTCATTGTGGGTTGATGTGTGTCTTCATGTTGTCTGACCTGTTGTGGATTACAATCAGGATTCTGGTTACATCCTGTCACTTCTGACTCCTTTGTGATATGTTCTTACTAGTTATTGACAAACTGAATCATCAAAATAAACTGTATACATTGCCAAAAGAAATTGTTCACATAAAATATTAATAACATAAAAGGCTTATCAATAAATATAAAGTAGCAACTGAAGAAGAAACAAATATCTCATCTCATCTCATCATCTCTAGCTGCTTTATCCTTCTACAGGGTCGCAGGCAAGCTGGAGCCTATCCCAGCTGACTACGGGCGAAAGGCGGGATACACCCTGGACAAGTCACCAGGTCATCACAAGGCTGACACATAGACACAGACAACCATTCACACTCACATTCACACCTACGGTAAATTTGGAGTCACCAGTTCACCTAACCTCCATGTCTTTGGACTGTGGGGGAAACCGGAGCACCCGGAGGAAACCCACACGGGCACGGGGAGAACATGCAAACTCCGCACAGAAAGGCCCTCATCGGCCACGGGGCTCGAACCCGGGCCTTCTTGCTGTGAGGCGACAGCGCTAATCACTACACCACCGTGCCGCCCAAGAAACAAATATATTATTATTATTATTATTGTTATTATTATTATATTTTTCCATTGTATCAGTGTGCATTTTTGCCTCTACTATGAGTGTTTTGAAATACACAATCCAGTTCTAAACAATAAAATAATGTAAATTTAACCAATGTTAATGGCAGAATAATGCAGGTGTTTAAAAAGTTATTTAATGTAAAAATGATTTCAGAGAGAGAGGGAGAAAGACACAGCGTGCATGCGTGCCTGTGAGAATTTTCTCAGTGTGCTAAAATATCTTATCTGTATCTTCTCTCTTATCTGACTAAGCATGTCTGTGGTTAAAATGCTGGCCGTGAAGGTAAACACACACAGACCTCAGCCTTCACTTCTCATGAAAGTGTTTTTTTTCCCATTAGTACCAGAGTGTGATTTAGCTCTCAACTCTTTTTTTCATGCCGTTCTGCAGTACTTATATAAGAACACATAATTATACATTGAGAAGTTGTAGAAAAACTCCAGCCCTACTTTTGAGATGTTTTAGTTTTTGTGTATATGTATAAATCACGTAAATAAAAAATATTTTAATAATAATAATAATAATAATAATAATAATAATAATAATTTTCATTGGTTTTCACTGCAATTTTCTCTGATAATTCTGGGCGCATTATAGAAATAGCTTTAAACATGATTATAGCATCAGCTGCAAGAACAATAAAACAGTGTACAAATTGCTGTAAATGTGTTTAAAGTATAGTATATATCACTATACTATAGTATAGTGATATACTTCCAGTTTGATTCAATGTTCTATTGCTCTAGTTGAATCATACAATTACTGAAAAGTTTATCATAACTTCAATTACAAATGATATTAACTTTTACTTTTCATGTACTGATCACATTTCTCATCTTATTCATATAAAACAGTTAATGTGTTAACCAGGGGCAAAGCCAGATGTTGTAAATATTTGGGGCTTCAACCAAACCAAGGAGTCCAAAGGTGGTTTAGTTTGTTACAAAATGCCAGACATGTATTTATAATACAGGATACTTAGTTAAATAAAAAATGTGTCTTCATACAAAAAGACTTGATCTTATGTAGACAGTAACAGTGTGAGGAATGCAGATGACAGATGGATGTAAAAGCAGCAGAGAGTTTATTCAATTCAAAGCTAGCAGACAAATCCAAAGTGTACAGCAAAGTCAGTGTAAACAAAAAGGCAATGGTCAGGCAAAGCACACACAGGATATCACAGGTGAAGACAGAGAATGCAAACCAAAATATAAAACTGTATCTGTCACCAGATAATCCACACAAGTAATAAGGCTTAGTAAAGTCAGGCAAGGGATCACAGTTTAGTTTACAATGTTTGTGTGAACTGAGAGTCGTTTTATACACAGTTATGGAACAGCCTTCCAAGTAGTGTTCGGGAATCAGACACAGTCTCAGCGTTTAAGTCTAGGCTGAAAACATATCTGTTTAGTCAAGCCTTTTGTTAATAGTGTTTATGAGGTAAAGGAGTAGATCTGGAGGGTCCTCAGACATAGAGTGTTTTGGTAAACTGGGATGTATGGATGCTGTCAGTCCCCCACTCGCTTGCTCACTCGAGCAAGAACTCATATTCAAAAAGGGAAGACCTGAACACCAAAATGATCCACCTGACCATCTTCCTCATCATTGGTGTGTGTGTGTTTTCCAGCTCTACTTTGGGCTCTCAGTCGGGGTGGAAAGAGTGCTGAAACTCTGTACTCAAGTAGAAGTGTTGTTACACTACTGAAACATTACTCAATTATAAGTAAAAGTACTGGTGTTAAAAAATGCTTAATTTAATGTTTAAAGTATTCTTCTCAAAAACAACCCGAAGTATTCATTACTTTTTAAATGATGATATTTAATACATTAGCAATAGCAGGCATTCTACTTTCAACAAGGCATTTTTCTCTGATAAATGATAAAAGTTATGAACAGATCAAATCAAGACAATTTGTTGATGAAACAAAGAAACAGATCAAAGGAATTCTGTCTTAAAATCATCCTAAAATGATTTTGAACCTGCTTAGAACACAGGTAATATGTATAATCTCCAAAGCCACTGCAAACAAACAGCCAGACCAAAAACCTAATGGAAGCATTAAAACTCTTGGGCATGTTAGCATACAACAATCAGCCATAACATTATGACCACTGACACACACACACACACGCGCACACACACACACACACATATATATACAGTGGTGCTTGAAAGTTTGTGAACCCTTTAGAATTTTCTATATTTCTGCATAAATACTTTCAACAAGGCATTTTTCTCTGATAAATGATAAAAGTTATGAACAGATCAAATCAAGACAATTTGTTGATGAAACAAATAAAACATCATCACATTTTCACACAAGTCCTAAAAATAGATAAAGAGAACCCAGTTAAACAAATGAAACAAAAATATTATATTTGGTCATTTATTTATTGAGGAAAATGATCCAATATTACATATCTTTGAGTGGCAAAATTATGTGAACCTTTGCTTTCAGTATCTGGTGTGACCCCCTTGTGCAGCAATAACTGCAACTGAAAGTTTCCAGTAACTGTTGATCAGTCCTGCACACCGGCTTGGAGAAATTTTAGCCAACTCCTCCATACAGAACAGCTTCAACTCTGGGATGTTGGTGGCTTTCCTCACATGAACTGCTCACTTCAGGTCCTTCCACAACATTTCTATTGGATTAAGGTCAGGACTTTGACTTGGCCATTCCAAAACATTAACTTGATTCTTCTTTAACCATTCTTTGGTAGAACGACTTGTGTGCTTCGGGTCGTTGTCTTGCTGCATGACCCACCTTCTCTTGAGATTCAGTTCATGGACAGATGTCCTGACACTTTCCTTTAGAATTCGCTGGTATAATTCAGAATTCATTGTTCCATCAATGATGGCAAGCCATCCTGGCCCAGATGCAGCAAAACAGGCCCAAACCATGATACTACCACCACCATATTTCACAGCTGGGATAAGGTTTTTATGCTGGAATGCAGTGTTTTCCTTTCTCCAAACATAACACTTCTCATTTAAATCAGAAACTTCTATTTTGGTCTCATCCATCCACAAAACATTTTTCCAATAGCCTTCTGCCTTGTCCACGTGATCTTTAGCAAACTGCAGACGAGCAGCAATGTTCCTTTTGGAGAGCAGTGGCTTTCTCCTTGCAACCCTGCCATGCATACCATTGTTGTTCAGTGTTCTCCTGATGGTGGACTCATGAACATTAACATTAGCCAATGTGAGAGAGGCCTTCAGTTGCTTAGAAGTTACCCTGGAGTCCTTTGTGACCTCGGTGACTATTACACACCTTGCTCTTGGAGTGATCTTCCCACTCCTAGGGAGGGTAACAATGGTCTTGAATTTCCTCCATTTGTACACAGTCTGTCTGTGGATTGGTGGAGTCCAAACTCTTTAGAGATGGTTTTGTAACCTTTTCCAGCCTGATGAGTATCAATAACACTTTTTCTGAGGTCCTCAGAAATCTCCTTTGTTCATGCCATGATACACTTCCACAAACATGTGTTGTGAAGATCAGACTTTGATAGATCCCTGTTCTTTAAATAAAACAGGGTGCCCACTCACATCTGATTGTAATCCCATTGATTGAAAACACCTGACTCTAATTTCACCTTCAAATTAACTGCTAATCCTAAAGCTTCACATACTTTTGCCACTCACAGATATGTAATATTGAATCATTTTCCTCAATAAATAAATGACCAAGTATAATATTTTTGTCTCATTTGTTTAACTGGTTTCTCTTTATCTACGTTTAGGTCTTGTGTGAAAATCTGATGATGTTTTAGGTCATATTTATACAGAAATATAGAAAATTATAAAGGGTTCACAAACTTTCAAGCACCACTTTATATATACATACACACACACACACACACACACACACACGTGTGTGTGTATTTGGCTATAAATAAGCAGGCTTATCAGTTGCTGAAGACACCCCCATGTTTCAATGCCAATTTACGTGTCCTTGTACCTAAGCAGCAGACAACTGACCAGACATGAGCCATTAACAAGTTCACCAAACAAAAGTTGTTTTTGAGGCCTGTTGACATGGTTGCAGAAGAAGGTGCCTGTCCCCTCTGTCTCCAGTAGAGACTGTGTGGTGAATTTTGAAATGAAAAACATGACAACGAGGACCCCGTACTGTTGCACACCTTAAGACCTGTTTGCAGGAAGAATGGGACAAAATAACACCTGAAACACTTAATTATTTGGTGTCTTCGTTCCCTAAAGATCATTTAAGTGTTGTGAGAAGGAATGGCAATGTTCTAAAGTGGTAAATTATCGTCTCAACTTTAAAAAAAAAAAAATGTATTGCAAGAATCAAAATTATGTGTTTATTAGAAAAAAAATCATTCATCAAGTGATGTATTGTTTTGAGTGCAATACAGGTAAAAGATTATTTACAAATCATTATTTTCAGATTTAATTTCAATTTCAAGATACCATTCCAACTTTTTCTGATTTGGCCTTGTACATATCAACTGAAGCAAGCACATGAAACCATCGTACCTAACAGATAATCACAAAATAAAACAAAACTGGCTGCAGAAAATAAGCTGATAAAATCAACTATTTGTCCTACCTTATATTATTTGTACAAGTGCTTTTGATATAATCGTAAACCAATGAGAATTTAATTTCCTACAGGTGACAACAATAAACATCTCATAATATCTTTCCAGAATTACTTGAGTTTTCAGGTTTGTTACATTCCTGAAAAGTCATTTTACAGGTAATATCATTAATATACTAGTGCATCTCAAAAAATTAGAATATTGTGAAAAAGTTCAATATTTTCCATCAGTTATTTAAGAAAGTGAAAATGTTATATATTATAGACTCATTAAACATAAACTAAACTGTTTCAAGCATTTTTCAATTTTAATTTTAATCAGTATGGCATACAGTACAAAAAAAAAGCCATCTCAAAATATTAGAATATTTCATTTCGAGTTTGAGTAAAACAGTATGAACACAGTGTGTCTCTCGGTCTAGTTCAGTACACACAACCACAATCATGGGGAAGACTGCTGACTTGACTGTTGTCCAGAAGATGATCACTGATGCCCTCCACAAGGAGGGTAAGCCACAAAAGGTCATTGCTGAAAAGGGTGGCTGGAAAAGGTGCACAAGCAACAAGGATGGCCGCAGTCTTGAGAGGATTGTCAAGAAAAGTTGATTCAAGAACTTGGGAGAGCTTCACAAGGAGTGGACTGAGGCTGGTGTCAGTGTATCAAGACCCATCACGAACAGACATCTTCAAGAAAGGGGATACAGCTTTCACATTCCTAATATCAAGCTACTCCTGAGCCAGAGACAATGTCAGAAGTGTCTTATCTGGGCTCAGGAGAGAAAGAAATGGACTGTTGCTCAGTGGTCCAAAGTCCTCTTTTCAGATGAAAGTACATTTTGCATTTAATTTGGAAATCACAGTTCTAGAGTCTGGAGGAAGAGTGGAGAGGCACAGAATCCAAGGTGTTTGAAGCCCAGTGTGAAGTTTCCACAGTCTGTGATGATTTGGGATGCCATGTCATCTGCTGGTGTTGGTCCACTGTATTCTATCAAGTCCAAAGTCAACACAGCCATCTACCAGGAGATTTTAGAGCACTTCATGCTTCCATCTGCTGATGAGCTTTTTGGAGATGCTGATTTCCTTTTCCAGCAGGACTTAGCACCTACCCACAGTGCCAAAACCACTACCAAATGGTTTGCTGACCATGATATTACTGTGTTTGATTGGCCAGCCAACTTGCCTGACCTGAACCCCATAGAGAATCTATGGGGTATTGTCAAGAGGAAGATGAGAAACACCCGACCCAAAAATACAGATACACTGAAGGCCACTATCAAAGCAACCTGGGCTTCAATAACACCTCAGCAGTGCCACAGACTGATCACGTCCATGCCACACCACATTGATACAGTAATTCATGGTAAAGGAGCCCCAACCAAGTATTGAGTGTATAAATGAATATACTTTTCAGAAGTTGGACATTTCTGTATTGTAAATCCTTTTTTGATTGATCTTAGGGAATATTCTAATAATTTGAGATACTGGATTTCTGATTTTCATGAGCTATAAGCCATAATCATCAAAATTAAAACAAAAAAGGCTTTAAATATTTCACTTTACATGTAATGAATATAGAATATATGAAAGTTTACCTTTTTGAATTAAATTATGAAAAAAAGGAACTTTTTCATGGTATTCCAATTTTCTGAGATGCACTAGTAAACCTGTTATTCCAACTATAGCCGTTATCAATGTCAGAGCTGTTGTTAAAGAAATTAATCAACACTTTCTGACCAATCAGCTTACAGATTTCAGCAGTGCTGTGGTATAAATGACACATAATACCCTCTTTCACCTTCTTCCTCTTTCTGTTTTCACCTCAGTCTTCTTTAGGTTTTCATTTGCAGATAAAATTTTCTGTTGGAGTAAATATGTTCTATTGAGAATTTACTGAAGTCCAATCCAGCATACTAGAGTTCTGCACAAAGCTGTGAGTTATTTCAGATATTAAGCAATTTTGAATTCATATATATGTACAGTATACAGTTTATGAAATCCTGAGGAGTTATTTTGTAAAATATGTTGTAATGAGGAAACTGCACTGTGTTGCTCATTTTAATTCATTTTATTTTGAAACATGTTTAAAGCAGGGTGGCACGGTGGAGTAGTGATTAGCACTGTCGCCTCACAGCAAGAAGGTCCTGGGTTCGAGCCCAGTAGCCGACAGGGGCTTTTCTGTGTGGAGTTTGCATTTTCTCCCCGTATCTGCGTGGGTTTCCTCCGGGTGCTCCGTTTTTTCCCCCACAGTCCAAAGACATGCAGGTTAGGCTAATTGGTGGCTCTAAATTGACTATAGGTGTGAATGTGAGTGTGGATGGTGTTTGTCTGTATGTGTCAGCCCTGCGATGACCTGGTGATTTGTGCAGGGTGTACCCCACTTCTCACCCATAGTCATCTGGGATAGGCTCCAGCTTGCCTGCGACCCTGTACAGGATAAGCGGCTACAGATAATGGATGGATAGATTTTTAAAACAACAATTGTGAAAAAAATAACTTTTGTTTTGTCCACAAACCACACTGTTAATTTGCTTTATGAAAACATTATGAAAGTGTCATTGCTATCCTTGCACATTGCTGTCTGAATGTACTGAGCTATAGTATGTTATTTTGAGTGTCTGTGTTGAAAATAAATCTGAAAGTTTGCTTGAATTTGAAAAGAAAATACAATTTCTTTTGAAATAAATATTTAGATTTAAATTCATTACAAAATACTAGACTAAGAATTTATTTGGTTTTATGCAGGTATTTGTTTTATGTGACTACACTGGTTTGTGTGCAGTTTCCTCTGAGTTATCTATGGTTTTGGTAAGTACTGTTGCTAAATTGCTTCAACTGCAAAATTTAAGGGAAAAATTAATGCCCAGTTTTTCTTCATCAAGCTTTTTGCATAATAACTGTGAAGAAATCTAAAATTAATAAGAGACATTCCATTCTGCCTACACCTGTGATACATTACACTTCATCTTATATTAATGAACAATTATTCACTGAAGTCGAAGTGAACATCGATGAATAATAACTGAGATGAAGTCGATGTTATTATTCACCAATATTCACTGAGCCTGAGATCGATAATTGTTTCAGTATAAATACACAGTTTATTAAAAAAAAAAAAAAAAAAAAAAATATATATATATATATATATATATATATATATATATATATATATATATATATATATATATATTTCAATCTTCAAAAGTGGCATGCAAATGTAATGCGTGCAGGATTGTGTCACTCATCGATGCGAGTCACATAAAATACATTGTTTTGAAATAGATAAAATGAATCACAATTTACTTTTGAATAGTTAGACCAAACTTCATAGCCTCTTTAGTTTTTAGGAATAACATTTTCTTTCTTAAATTGTAATTCTTCCTCAGTGACAGTGACAAAGTGATTGGCAGCCATTTTGCCGAGTTGCTTGAGGTGATTGTCGAGAAATAGTCTGAACCTGTCAACCAATCAGTGCACACGCAATTTTCTATAATCGCCTCTGTATTTATACTAATATATACAGTTAGGTCCATACAGTATATATTTGGACACTGACACAAATTTTGTTTTTTTACCTGTTTACTGAAACATATTCAAGTTATAGTTATATAATGGACATGGACATAAAGTCCAGTTTTTCAGCTTTCATTTGAGGGTATCCACATTAAAATTGGATGAAGGGTTTAGGAGTTTCAGCTCCTTAACATATGCCACCCTGTTTTTAAAGGGACCAAAAGTAATTGGACAATTGACTCAAAGGCTATTTCGTGAGCAGGTGTGGGAAATTCCTTCATTATGTCATTCTCAATTAAGCACATAAAAGGCCTGGAGTTGATTTGAGGTGTGGTGCTTGCATTTGGAAGATTTTGCTGGGAAGAAAACATGCGGTCAAAGGAGCTCTCCATGCAGGTGAAACAAGCCATCCTTAAGCTGCAAAAACAGAAAAAAACCCATCCGAGAAATTGCTACAATATTAGGAGTGGCAAAATCTACAGTTTGGTATATCCTGACAAAGAAAGAAAGCACTGGTGAACTCATCAATGCAAAAAGACCTGGACACTCACAGAAGACAACAGTAGTGGATGATCGCAGAATAATTTCCACGGTGAAGAGAAACCTCTTCACAACAGCCAACCAAGTGAACAACACTCTCCAGGAGGTAGGCCTATCGATATCCAAATCTACCATAAAAAAAAAGACTGCATGAAAGTAAATACAGAGGGTTCACTGCACGGTGCAAGCCACTCATAAACCTCAAGAATAAAAAGGCTAGATTGGACTTTGCTAAATAACATCTAAAAAAAGCCAGCACAGTTCTGGAAGAACATTCTTTGGACAGATGAAACCAAGATCAACCTCTACCAGAATGATGGAAAGAAAATGTATGGCGAAGGCGTGGTACAGCTCATGATCCAAAGCATACCACATCATCTGTAAAACAGGGCGGAGGCAGTGTGATGGCTTGGGCATGCATGGCTGCCAGTGGCACTGGGTCACTAGTGTTTATGGATGATGTGACACAGGACAGAAGTAGCCGGATGAATTCTGAGGTATTCAGAGACATACTGTGTGCTCAAATCCAGTCAAACTGATTGGTCGGCGTTTCATAATACAGATGGACAATGACCCAAAACATAAAGCCAAAGCAACCCAGGAGTTTATTAAAGCAAAGAAGTGGGATATTCTTGAATGGCCAAGTCAGTCACCTGATCTCAACCCAACTGAGCATGCATTTCACTTGTTAAAGACTAAACTTCAGACAGAAAGGCCCACAAACAAACAGCAACTGAAAACCGCTGCAGTAAAGGCCTGGCAGAGCATTAAAAAGTAGGAAACACAGCGTCTGGTGATGTCCATGAGTTCAAGACTTCAGGCAGTCATTGCCAACAAAGGGTTTTCAACCAAGTATTAGAAATGAACATTTTATTTACAATTATTTAATTTGTCCAATTACTTTTGAGCCCCTGAAATGAAGGGATTGTATTTTAAAAAAATGCTTTAGTTCCTCACATTTTTATGCAATCATTTTGTTCAACCCACTGAATTAAAGCTGAAAGTCTGAACTTCATTGTGGTAATGTACAGAACCAAAATTAGAAAAATGTTGCCTCTGTCCAAATATTTATGGACTTAACTGTATTATTATTTAAAGGTATGTGGTGAGTGTTAATAAATTCTAGTCCATGACTGATGCACTCAGGCAATGTACGCTGTAGATTACAGACAATGGAAATACATAGGTCCTGTTTGATTATAAAATGAATGCACCATATTTTATGATAGCACATCTGAAGAAGCTGAAGAAAGAATAAGTCATGTCACTGCCCCATTGCTTCAGATCTAACCTTCTGGTCTGGCTCAATGCAGACACCAACATCATCCGCCTGTCCATCTTCCTCATCACTGGTGTGTGTGCAGGATTTCTAGCTCTGTTTTGGGCTGTCAGTGTTCTGTGCCGCCATCGTAAGTGTGGAGGTCAAATCTCAGCCTTTACCATATCCCTACTCTATAGTGATGTACTGGAGCTGATTCTGAATCTCGTCGTTTTGGCATACATAATTAAAGAAAACTCAGTACCTTGTATAATTTTTAGACTTTTATTTGGAGCCAGGCTCTGTGGACATCAGTTGCACCAACTGGTAGTGGTAGAAAGCATTCTTACTCAAAAACACTTGCTGTTCTTTTCTCCCCAACCTGCTCTCTTTTCCTCTGTATCTGTGTTTGGCTGTTAGCAATTTTGTGCCAGGTCATCCCAAATAACTTTATTCATGAGATAAATATGTGTTTGTGTGTGTTACCTGTTATTCTGTGTGCAATCATGTATTTAGTGGCTTTTAAAGCCTCTTCTGACATCATCCAGACCACAGACAGAAAACCAGGCATGTTGGTGCAAAGTGTTTCCTTGTTTACACTATTAATTTTATATGTGCCATATTTATTGACTTTCTTTACTGAATTTCCTTTAATGCTGGACGCTGTAGCGAGCATGAGATTGATTTCAGAGCCCCTCCTATGTGTTCTCATCTGCAGGGAGAATTGTGAGATTGAAACAGCATACAAACAAATCACACATAATAAATTAGCAGCTTTGTTTAGCTGACTATTTTTGCACCATGACAGTGATTATATTGCTTTGTTGTTATTGCAGTATATTTGTTTATGTATCATTGTGAAGTCATATATGACCAGGCTGTCCTCATTCCAGTGTTTCCAGGTCTTATTTCCTTGACAGTTTATTTTGGTTTCATGTTAATTCTATTTATTTTGTTTATTATAACTGATGTCTGTCTTCCTGTTCACTGAGATACATATGTTGGGGATCTTTGTTATATTCTGGCTACTTGTGATTTTTTTTAACTGCTTATTGACTACCTGTATTGTCCAAAATATATATCTATTGCCATTAAAAATGAAATCATTGTAATTATACAGTAGGTATATTTTTCTCACTGTTCATGCAATTGGTTCTAAATAATAATAATAATAATAATAATAATAATAATAATAATAATATTGAAATATATAACCTTATTGCCATGAAATTAAATATTGCATTTTTAAGCTCTTCTGGTTTGTTGGTTCCTCATTAAGCTATTGTTTTACCCAAAACAATATAGAATATGTATTCTGACATTAAGCTGTCTGTCTCATATTATCACAATAAACTTGATAACCTGTGTGTTATTCTCAGTGTCAGTTGGTTGTGATATTAGGTTTAGATGGGAGACAGATCCAGAAAGGCACATACAAAGCTGAAATCTTGATTTGTCATTTTAAATTCTTTTTTAAAGTGTTTAACGTCTATAATGGCCTACTTTTTACATGCTGTGTTTAATCTTAATACCAAAAATGCTCAACAGAAATGTAGCCCTGTCCTTTCAACAATACTCCATGTACTGTATATATTAACCAACAATTCTGAGTGGTTCATTCAAAATATGTGCTTTGAAAAGACAATGTGTACTTTTAGTTTCTTCTTCAAATATTTTAGTTAAAATAGATCACTGAGTAAACAATCCACCTCGTTCATGTTTATTAAAACCACAACCGTATTTCACGTGACTTCTTGATTGATGCTGATGATGTGCTATGGATATGTCAGCAACATGCAAAATATGAGACATATCACCCGAAAAAGATAACCAAATCTCCCTGACATGACTGTCACAGACTGCATTAATCTACAGTATGGGCTAGAACAGAGGTGGGCAAACTATGGCCCGCGGGCCACATTCGGCCCGTTGGCGTTTTTAATCCGGCCCGCGGAAGACAATCATATAAACACGATTGAGCAGATCTATAAACTATAAGCGTCAGTGTTATCACGTAGACAGGTGTTCTAGAGATCCGTCTTTCCAGTCAGTCGTATTCACGCGAGATTACATTTGCAGAGTGGTGCAGCGCGTGCCATGGAAGTCATTCTGGCGCCCGTGCCACTGGTGATCTCGAGAACACAGGATAAAACTTTACAATGAGTGGTCCTAAAAAAAGAAAAGTGGACAGTGAGTGCAGGGTATAAAGAATGGACAACTAAATATTTTTTTGCTGAAGTTCGATCAAAGGCTGTATGCCTTATTTGCAAAGAAACCGTTGCAGTTTTAAAGGAATATAACATCAAACGGCACTTTTCCTCCAAGCATGCTAATTATGCTAACAACCAGTCAGCGCAAGCACGGACGAATACAGCTCAGCGGTTGCGGAGTGAATGTGAGTATTAACACTTTCTCTTTTTAATCAAATCAAATCAAGTTTATTTGTATAGCGCTTTTAACAATAAACATTGTCGCAAAGCAGCTTTACAGAATTTGAACGACTTAAAACATGAGCTAATTTTATCCCTAATCTACCCCCAATGAGCAAGCCTGTGGCGACGGTGGCAAGGAAAAACTCCCTCAGACGACATGAGGAAGAAACCTCGAGAGGAACCAGACTCAAAAGGGAACCCATCCTCATTTGGGCAACAACAGACAGCCTGACTATAATATTAACAGTTTTAACAGGTATAACCCTCAACTGTCCTCATGGGGCCATCCTTCACAGGAGCAGTGTGATAAAACTCCGACCAGACACAGGGCACCAGGATGGATCAAGCAGGTCCGAGGGGCAGAAGAGGCCAGCATCTCAATCCCAGGATCAACATGTAACTCAGAGGGACAGATTGGGGGGGGGGGAGAGAGAGAGAGAGAGAGAGAGAGAGAAAGAAAACACAGGTTGTTAGGTATGCCCTAAAAATGACAAGTATTAAATCTGTGTGGTAGACTCGCAGAGACGAGAGTCTTTAAATCAGGCATAACACACAACAATGGCATGTTAATATGGTAAAAAATATCATGACCTGCTCTGGCTGGATGCTTGATTGGGTGATGGGAGCACACTCCTCAGCAATGATGAGATGCAGATGGGACCCTTAGGGCTGGCCAAGACAATTCAGTTACATTTCACCGGGTCTGGGACATGCGACAGAATGTCTGACGGCTGATTCCCTGCAGGCTACGATAGCCAGTCGAGGTCTCCACCCTCTCCACCAAAAGATTTCCTGTTGACTCCATGTAACTCAGAAAGACAGATTTGGGGTGGGGGGGAGGGAAAGAAAACACAGGTTGTTAGGTATGCCCAATGTCACCTGAATAAGTAGGAGCAGTATACATATTGCACCGAGTACAAGCAGGGACTCCGGCAACTAACTATGACAGCATAACTAAAAGGAGAGAGCCAGAAGGTAACACAGGCATGAGGGAGCCCCGGGACATAAAGCAGCCAGCCACTACACCGTCAACAAACTCGAGTGAGCAAGCGAGTGGGGACTGACAGCATCCATACATCCCAGTTTACCAAAACACTCTATGTCTGAGGACCCTCCAGATCTACTCCTTTACCTCATAAACACCATTAACAAAAGGCTTGACTAAACAGATATGTTTTCAGCCTAGACTTAAACGCTGAGACTGTGTCTGATTCCCAAACACTACTTGGAAGGCTGTTCCATAACTGTGGGGCTTTGTAAGAAAAGGCTCCACCCCCTGATGTAGCCTTCACTATATGAGGTAACAGCAGATAGCCTGCACCTTTTGATCTAAGTAGGCGTGGCGGGTCATAGAGGAGCAGAAGTTCACTCAGGTACTGTGGTGCGAGACCATTTAGTGCTTTAAAGGTCAATAGTAGTATTTTATAATCAATACGAAATTTGACTGGGAGCCAATGCAGTGTGGATAAGACAGGCGTGATGTGGTCATATTTTCTAGTTCTAGTAAGGACTCTTGCTGCTGCATTTTGAACTAACTGGAGCTTGTTTATGCACTTATTGGAACATCCAGACAGTAAGGCATTACAATAATCCAACCTGGAGGTAACGAAAGCATGGACTAATTTTTCTGCATCATGCAATGACATTAAATTTCTTATCTTTGCAATATTTCTGAGATGAAAGAAAGCTATCCGGGTGATGTTATCAATGTGAGTTTCGAATGAAAGACTGGGGTCAATAATCACTCCGAGGTCTTTTACTGCTGCACGTGAAGAAACAGAAAGGCCATCCAGAGTCACTGTGTAATCAGAAAACTTACTTGTAATCCAAGTTAAAAAAAAAAAATAATATATATATATATATATATATATATATATATATATATATATATATATATATATATATATATATACACACACACACACATTACACAGAGTTATAATCAATTAAATATAGTTTTATTTTGTTGTTGTGTTCTTTTTTTCAGAGGTATTTGGTTATTTAGTACTGATGATGTTTATCAAAATACTTATGATCATTTTTAAAACACTTGTTAAAGCCTTAGACTTGAGGGTGAAAAATATGCAGTGGAAACGATGATGACAATGAAGACAACAATTATTATTATTATTATTATTATTATTATTATTATTATTATTATCCACGTCTTAGTTTATTCATTTATCAACTTCCATTTCTGCAAAATTAACTTATTTTAAATTCATTTGTTAACAGTTTTAAAATATATTTTGAAAATTATTATTTAATGTAATCTGTGGTATTTACTGCATGAAATACTTGCTGAATTTGTGGGTTTATGTTTCAAATAAAACACCTTCATTAAGCTGCCCTTTGCATCAGTTACATTAAATGGTAAATGATTATAATGTTTAGAAGAGCTGTTGTCATTGATGCGTTTTAAAACACTCAGAACAAAAGGGAAAAACTAGTAATGCCATAGGAATAATAATAATAATAATAATAATAATAATAATAATAATCTTCAGGGGGCGGCACGGTGGTCGCCTCACAGCAAGAAGGTCCGGGTTCGAGCCCCATGGCCGGCGAGGGCCTTTCTGTGTGGAGTTTGCATGTTCTCCCCGTGTCCGCCGGGGGTTTCCTCCAGGTGCTCTGGTTTCCCCCACAGTCCAAAGACATGCAGGTTAGGTTAACTGGTGACTCTAAATTGACCGTAGGTGTGAATGTGAGTGTGAATGGTTGTCTGTGTCTATGTGTCAGCCCTGTGATGACCTGGCGACTTGTCCAGGGTGTACCCCGCCTTTCGCCTGTAGTCAGCTGGGATAGGCTCCAGCTCACCTGCGACCCTGTAGAACAGGATAAAGCGGCTACAGATAATGAGATGAGATGAGATAATCTTCAGTTGCTACTTTATTGCAGTTGATCCAAAGCCTATTGGTCCCTCACTGAACCACACTACAACTGCTCGAAAATTATAGCCAAACCTGACTAAATTGCTTTGTTGTTTTTGTTTGTTTGTTTGCTTGCTTGCTTATTTAGTTGGTTGGTTGGTTTTGTTTTTCTGCTTTTACATCTCTTCTCCTTTTTATATAAAATACAGGGATTTTTTTAACTCTTCTGTGTCTTGTTGTGTTCTGGGGATCACTGTAACCTCTTTATGCTCTTGAGCAACAGCTAATGTTTATTTATTCAGAAGATGATTTTATCACAAACAACTTGTGTGGTACAATACCATCAAGAATAGAACTGAGCGGCTGAGAGTTAAACACCTTGCTAAGTTTGAACCTAAATCTCTGAGCTACCAGTGCAGTCCCATGTGACAAACCTGTGAAACTTTTTTTTTCCTTTTTTTCCAAGATGTAATGACTATAATTGGTGAATCTTTTCTGGTATTGTGTCCCGAGCAAACAATAATTTCAACACATCAGTAAAATTAGACCGCGTGTTGTTTGATTTGCTTTCTAACTGAATACAGATAGTAAACAAAGCAAATCAAACAACACGCAGTCTAAGGCTACATCCACACGACAACGGCAACGAGATGCTGAATCTTTTCTGGTATTGTGTCCTGAGCAAATAATTTCAAAACATCAGTAAAATTAGTTCAGGTTTCTTCAAGTGCAACACCATTTTTACACAGCAGTTTATTGACTGGATGTCCTTCATAACAGCAGCAATTTACACAAGCATTGAATATACAATCCTCTTCTATACATTTTCTGATTTTACTTTTGATGTGAAATATCAACATTTATCCCCCTAATGAGCAAATCTATTTTTGTTACAATCCCACATCTTTTTGAAAGCAATAATCAGAGGGAGTTGGTATAAATGTGTTAGAAGGGCTAAGCCACGTCTTTCAGTGATAAAAATACATCGCTATCATAAAATAAAATATTTATTTTTTGGCATCCACATCAAATTAATTGGTGTTAGTAGAAATATGCAAGTGATTAAAGAAAGTCATGTGCACTGATTGTTTGAGAAATTCAGACTATTTCTCGATAATCACCTCGAGCATCTCAGCAAAATGTTGGCCAATCGCTCAGTCACTGTAAGTGAGGAAGAATTGCAAATGATGAAAGAAAATGCTGTTCCTAAAAGCACTAAAGCTATGAATCGATATGAATAGCAAGCAGAATAAGATTATAAGAATTAATATCTGGCCAGCCAACTGTAGTTAATTGAAGTTAATTAAAACACAATAATTATAATTTCCATGAAGGCAATGTGAAAACCTCCATAAAGCACATGAAATTAATGTTCCTTGACACACATTGTTCACACAATTAAAAAAAAAAATCAAGCGTCCCCAAATCCCAAATTAAGCCACCTCCCTGTCCTACGATTAACTAAAATTTTAAATGTAGACATAATCCCAGTCACAAAGGATGAATACTGTATGTGCAAAATAAAAACAAAATTTAAAAAATTAAAAGCAGGATTTTGATGGCAGTTTATATTCAATCTTGGCTATGAGGGAGTTTAAGTTCCACTGGTGCAAATATCTGCTGTAATATTTGCTATGTTGTAATGTAGACAGTTACAATGACCAAAAAAAAAAGACTCTTTCCTGGTGTTGCTGTTGTTTGATAGCGATTTTTCACTTCTGTTTTCATTTACAAACTGCCATTTTATCCACAATTCTCAAGACAATAGCTGATGATAACAACCATAAGGACATTTCTGGCATTTTCTGATATCTTCATATAACACTCAGGTCTTCACCTCAAACTGATCTCTGATCAGTGTTCATGTCTGTGTGAGTTTGCTGTTTATGAACCCTGAGCTGCTCCTTACAGACCAGTACACACAGCAGGGGGTCTGAGATCACTCTGATCAAATAGGCTGAGAGATGTGACTCCGGTTCATCAAAGTAAAATGGACCAGAATTAATTTTGAAGATAAGCACAAGGCCAGCTGCTGTGCAGAAAGTGATAAGTGTGAATGTGGAAACAATCAGCACTGCTGAGCTGGGCTTGATGTGGTCAGATGCAGGAGAGGCTTTGCAAGTGAGTATGCATGTGATGACTAAAATGCAACAAGGCAAAAAGCTAAAAATCACATTGAACCACATATTTATAAACTGCAATCCGAAGACAATCAGCCACAGAATGATGCAGGAAATGGTGGAGCAGAGAGGAGAGAAGACATGAGCAGAGCAGAGCAGAGCTGTTGTTTGAGAGAAAGCACGCTCTTCAGAGCCACAAGTTGGTGGAGGAAAAGACCACAGATTCTAAATGTAATAAATAAACGAATAAAAATCCTGATATCTGTAAAATACGCTTCAGTGGAAGAATTGAACGAGCTTGTAGCACTGGACTTTACAAGGCAGTCTATTAAATATGATGCTGTACGGTAATTGCACTCAGGAGCAGCTCAGCCAAGTCACTGATGATGATGAGGATGATGAAGGTTGAAATTTGGCCTCCTTGTTTGTGGAGAGTGTAAAGAACATGAAGAGCCCAAATGAAAACCGGCAGGCTTACACACACACCAGCTAGGAGGGAGATGCTGATCATCAGGGCATCATAATAAACAGGAGGACGAATGGTCGAATACGGTCCCCCAATATATCTGTAGTTACTTGGGTTATAATAGTCCTCAGAATATCTGACGTCCATGATTACAGAGTGTGAAGTGGTATCGTAGCAGAGCAGCCTTGAAAAACAAAACACAGTGAGACAGAGTGTGTACTGTGTAGTTTATGGGTGTGTAAAGTGCAAGGTTTCTACAAGTTTATAACGGCCACTTACTAAAGTTACAGACAGGCCACTGAGATGAAAATCTGCTGAAGCCATGAGAAGGATGCACCACAAGGAAACCTAGATGAAAATGACATGGGGAAAAATGCTGCGCTTAGAATTTTACATTTTATGTCATGTAAAATTTTACATTTCATGCCTTTTCTGGCTGAGTTAAAATAAATAAGCAAATGGACAAATGATTATTAACAAAACTATTATGGTCTACTACAGAAAGCATTCAGGCTTCTACACATTAAAAACTGTTAAAGTCATTGATGGTTATTTGACATGACACAATGAAACATATTTAAGAAACATTCAGTTCATAACATTTTGGCAAAATGCTATCAAACTGCATTCATGCTTACCAGTGAATTAAGTAATATCACATGAACAAGAGTGTTGTGAACAACACTTCTTGTGAACAACAAGAGTGTTGTGAACAACATTTCTTGTGAACAAGTGTGACTAACAGCCCATAGTGAGTGTATTAACAGTTTCAGTGTAAAGATCTTTTGCTATAATTGGAAATGTATGTGGGGAACAGACAAGCTGAGTGACACAAACAGTGAAATGTAACAGTGCTGTTATACTAAATACCAGCATCAATGGAATGGCACTTGTCCAATCAAATTAGCGGACTGAAATAAACTCGATGTTGTTCTTTGTTTCACAATCAACAAGATTTGCTATATAATTTCAGAAAATATGAATAAATCCGGGGTGGCACGGTGGTGTAGTGGTTAGCGCTGTCGCCTCACAGCAAGAAGGTCCGGGTTCGAGCCCCGGGGCCGGCGAGGGCCTTTCTGTGTGGAGTTTGCATGTTCTCCCCGTGTCCGCGTGGGTTTTCTCCGGGTGCTCCGGTTTCCCCCACAGTCCAAAGACATGCAGGTTAGGTTAACTGGTGACTCTAAATTGACCGTGAGTGTGAATGGTTGTCTGTGTCTATGTGTCAGCCCTGTGATGACCTGGCGACTTGTCCAGGGTGTACCCTGCCTTTCGCCCGTAGTCAGCTGGGATAGGCTCCAGCTTGCCTGCGACCCTGTAGAAGGATAAAGCGGCTAGAGATAATGAGATGAGATGAGAGATGAATAAATCCTTTGTCTATGATATTTCGATTCCCAGAATATTAGATTTGAGTAAATTTGTACATTAAAATGTAAGGTAAATTAAGGTAAATTGAATCAGTGAAATAATTATTACAAAGCCTAAAATAAGTATTACTTATAACAAAAATATTGAAAAATATAACAAGTGATTATTTGAAAATTAATTTAAGTAACTATGTATATTCAGAAAAATACAACACATCATTTCGAATCATGAATGGTTTGAAGTTTTCTCTTACCTGAATTCAGTGGTGAGTGATAGAAATTAACACACTCTTCTTTTCTCGCTTGCAATTTCCTAGTTAATGTAAGTACATCAACACCATGACTACTATCAGCAACATGAGCTACCTATTTATTTTATTTATTTTTTTTATTTTTTGAAAGTGCACCAATACATGCACTCCTAGACATGTGTGTATGTGAAAAATGATTGGAGGGAATACAGAGAGGGGTATATGTATTTGGGTGTATTTAATTTTGCAGCATGTATCTACATGGCTTGTATGCAGCTGAAATGCTGCCACACAAAGACCTCCCTTCCAGATGCACACATCTTTTTCTCTGAGGTCATACAGGAATATCTTGCTCCCATACAGTCATCAAACAAAGTGGTATAAAACATGTAACTCTATTAAAAAGAAAAGAGCATAATTTATGTTAAATTTCCCCTGATTCTTCATCAGAGGTCAGTGTCGAAGCACAGCATCACTCCTGACCAGATATTTTTGTTTGTGGATTGTTTCTCAGCTCAGCCATAACACTGAAGTTAAAAAAATCTCAGATTCACTTGTACCAGTGCCACATACATTAACATTCAAATAACTTGTCAGTGTCACTGCTGTGTTAAGAAATATCCACCATGAAATTAATATCTAGTCAGCTGTGGTGGTTCCTTTCCACTGTTGGACAGGAAGAAGGTGGGTGACAAATACTGCAGAACAATAGATCCATTACAGTTAGTAACTGTACACTTACAAAGCACACCAGGTATAACTGTAAAATGGTGAATGAGTATAAATACAAGGTGTTATATAAAAACTAAGATTTGGATATGTTTTACTTGCAATAAAAGAGTATTATACAGTGGCCTATTAAATGTATAGTTGCCCAAATTTAGGCTACACTCTCTACTGTCAAGTACAATTTGTTGCTCTGAGCATTTCCTCTCATCTGACAGCATTAGACATCTTAAACCAGTGTCAGTGTGGAAATACTCGACTCTGCCCTTTGCATGGTGGCACAAAGAGATGAAGTTTATGTTTGAATGGTGAATGTATATATCACGAGTAAATGGGGTTGTTTTCTTTGCTTAATGCAGGCCAATAATTTGACCCTTCTGAAACGCAGTAACATCTTTTCCATGAGCAAGGGATATGTTTTCCCACATGTTTGTTCATGAAATGAGAAGCTACTCACTGCATCAGTTTGGGGTGTGTGTGTAAACAATTCCTGATGCATTATTTTTCTGAGTGGAATTTTTCTTCCATTATTCGGAGGCTCCAGCTGGAAGATGGGATAGCATGCTATAGCATATCTGCGATGATCTGGCGATTTGTCCAGGGTGTACCCCACCTGTCACCCATAGTCACTTGGGATAGGCTCCAGCTTGCCTGTGACCCTGCACAGGATAAGCAGTTATGGCTAATGGATGAATAGATGGATGCTATAGCATAGTGTGGTACATTTACATACTGTGGATGTCATGGATCATCCGGGTACCATTCAACTACTATTAAATGCCTACTAGGGCCCTGTCCACATGGCAACGGATTCAGGTGAATCCGATACAATTGTTTATTGTTTCGGCCTGGCGTCCACACGGCACTGGCGTTTTGGGTGCCCCAAAACGCAATCTTTTGAGAACGGGTTCCAGAGTGGAAAGATCTGGCAACGTTGCCGTTGCGAAGTCGTCTGGATGAGTAGAACAGATTTGTTTACGATGACGTCACAACCACATGACTGTCAGTGCTTCACGCCGGGTAGAAGTGTAACGAACTCGATGCGAGTTGTCAACAAATCCTATAACTTGGTTCATGAAACGCACTTACAAAATATTTTCACTGTGAATATTTACTGTGTAATGGTGCAAAGTGAGAGACAGAATAGCCCTTAGGGCACAGTCAATCCCGCCAGCAAAAATAGGGAAAAAAAGGAGCGATCTCACCTCTTCAGATGTTGGTTTAAGTCCTACAATACATTCCTCAAAAAGGGCGTAGAAGAACAAATTAATCCATCAACGTGTAGCATTCAATTTATTCCGGACCATTAAAGACGCCACCTTCCGCGTAGAATCATACGTCATCCTCGCCGCCATATTGGATGGGTCAAAGCGGAGAATAAATATGCCTCATTCATGTGCTGCGTTTAACTGTACCAACAGGTTTACTGTCCAAACGAGATCACATGGGATTACCTTTCACAGGTGAGACTGGAAAAATACTTTTCATTGTATTTGGTCATTATAATGTAATTTTACGAACAGATTTTTCTGACTTTGTGGCTAATATGAAGTCTCGCACATAATAATTTATGTGCATGCGTCCTTACTTCTTCTATTGTTCTGGTGTCTCCGAAGGGACCGTCTTACAGCGCCCCTAGAGGTGTGGCATGTGTATTGCATCGTTTTCAGCAAGCGTTGCGTTGCCATATGGACCTGATATTTTACTGATCGTTGCCAATGTGGACATGATATTTTTTTAAATAACATCTCGTTGCCGTTGTCGTGTGGATGTAGCCTAAGTATTAAGACACCCTCCATTCTGCTTTTTACATGCTAATAGTATGTAGGTATGCTTATTCAGGCACAGCCTATTTGTTTGTTCAGCTCGGTGTCCTTTGGGGCCATTATGGAGTCTCAACAAGGCCAAGGGAGTAACTTTGATTTTGACATTGGTGGGGACACAAAAGTGATCCAAGGCAGAGCTTCCGAAAGGTGTTGTTTTTTTTCCATTAGTAATCATAATTTCATGTGATGCAGATCTTATAGGTTAACAAGGGCAGCCATTGCCTAATGGTTAGGGAGTTGGTCTTTGGATTCCAGGGTTGCAGGTTCAAATCCCACCCTTACCTCTCCCTACATCTCCAGCCATGGCTGAAGTGCCCTTGAGCAAGGCACCTAACCCAACATTGCTAGAATCTGATGATTTATTACTTTTACACCACACAATTCCTAATTTGTGTTTAAGCAGTCGTTCTGTCTCTTCCACAGAAATACATGAAAATAAGAATTAAAAACTTTAAGCATTTTTAGCATTAAATATATATATTTTTTAATTCAATATCTGTATTGTTTGACATGGGGGGGGGGTGTTTCAAAATTCACTGACTGCCTTATTGAGACACTCATAAATAGGTGCTACTGGTGGCATTTTCTATTCTGTAATTAAGCTCAAATTTAGTTAAAATGATATTTGAAAATGGGTGGCACGGTGGTGTAGTGGTTAGCGCTGTCGCCTCACAGCAAGAAGGTCCTGGGTTCGAGCCCCGGGGCCGGCGAGGGCCTTTCTGTGCGGAGTTTGCATGTTGTCTGCGTGGGTTTCCTCTGGGTGCTCCGGTTTCCCCCACAGTCCAAAGACATGCAGGTTAGGTTAACTGGTGACTCTAAATTGACCGTGAGTGTGACTGGTTGTCTATGTGTCAGCCCTGTGATGACCTGGCGACTTGTCCAGGGTGTACCCCGCCTTTCGCCCGTAGTCAGCTGGGATAGGCTCCAGCTTGCCTGCGACCCTGTAGAAGGATAAAGCGGCTAGAGATGATGAGATATTTGGATATATAATTTAGTGATTGCCTATTATAGCATGATTAGTATTGCATTTGTAGTGTACCCCCCGGTTTTTTGTCACCCCTCCATTTTCCATATTATGTCTTTTTGTTGCCTGTGTTCGTAACGTGTGTTATGATTTTCACTGCAGATGTGCTTGTGACTTCTATGTTCATGCTGCAGTTACCAATATTCGTCTGTAGGTGGCAGTAAAGGACCATGGATTTGTTGTATTTAGCCTTGCCTAGTAGTCATAGAAAGAGGTCTCTGTAAAACGGTGAATGCAGCAGACTCAGTGGCTGTCACGCTGTTGATTCTGAAATGCAAGTCGCACATCTGCATGGCCATGCAGTAGCCTACATCTGACTACTTACATTCTGTAAAACCATTAGGTCTACAAATTTAACATTCATTCATCGAGGATATTATCTAACACCAAGTTACATTACTCCAGCATTCCTTTTCTCTGCAGCTATGC
Source organism: Neoarius graeffei (assembly GCF_027579695.1). Taxonomy (NCBI): domain Eukaryota; kingdom Metazoa; phylum Chordata; class Actinopteri; order Siluriformes; family Ariidae; genus Neoarius; species Neoarius graeffei. The sequence continues at coordinate 51,258,814 of NC_083571.1, read as the reverse complement.
AGTAGCCTAGCTCTGATGCGTCCTGTCACGTTGCTAAACCTGCCTAAGGAGCCGCAGCAATACTTTTATGAAGGGTTTCCATACATCAAAAGGATTTTGTTGAGTTTTTAAAGCTCGACGGAAATCCTGCACTTACATTCTTGACTTTGAAGAAGAATGAACGAATGTCTCGTTTCTTGGGAGGGGGGCTGTCATCCATGATACTCAAGTCAGCATGCGAGTCGTAGGGCAAGTCCAGCTCAATTTGTAGGCTGACGGAGAGTGGGGGGTGCATGGGGTAGGTCAGGTGTGTACGTGTGAGATACGGGGGATTGATGGGCGGGTAGTCACGGCTGCTGTGGGAAGTGTGCTGCTTTTACAGCAGATGGAGTGACAGCTGGGATAGCCAACCATGTAAGTTAGCAAGAAACAGGTAGCTAATCAGAGAATGATATCTACGTTAGAGGGGGGATTATTAGCAGTGTCATACATTTAACCCTTTGTGTGCCATATAATCATTGCTCAGGTTAGGACATCAGTTTTATTGATCGTGATTACACAGTAGCGGCTGAATATTGGTAGGGACACGTCCCTAGCATCCCTACCCAAAATTACGCCCTAGAACAAGGCATCAGTTTTGGTGTTCTTGGACCCCAGCTTGAGTTAATGAAGACATTCAGATTCATGATTCTTGGATTCAGTGTCTTTAATAATTTAATGCATTCAAGGTTTCTGTGATCAGTGATGATCAAAACAAAAACATTTTTTTCAGGTTGTGGCCGTGAAATTACTGCTTCTACCTTTGTTTGGTCGAGCTCCACTCACTGAAGCGTGGAAAATTCACATTTCTCCTCTCTGATACATGATTTGTGTATTATTGCTCAGTGGATAAGATGATCATAAAATCATATATCATGCCAAGGTCGTTCAGGAATTCACAAAAGCCTGGATGATGGAAGGGGCGTTGGTCAGAACATGAGACATTGCTCGACATTTATAGTGCCTGAAAGTAGTAATGAAGGCTCTCACTCATTCCTCTCTGTGATTTGTTATATGAACCTCCTATGTGTAACTTTGCAAAGATAGCACTTCTTATCTGTTTGAAAGCTGATGGAATCACTGGCCATTGATACCTGCACTTCACTGTTACTTCAGTCTCTGTCCTTTTTTTCCCCTCAAAGAAGAACCCTGCAGCTGCAGGACAGGTGGAGGGATGAGTGCAGGCCATCATTCATACTCATCTCACTTCATACTAAGGTGAGAGTGACCTCTGCTGACTAGAAGGTGTGATATCATAGGCTGATGGGACACTCTTCTATTTGTTTTGGTTATTTATCCTGTCCATTTAATTGTGTTCTCATTTCCCTTTAATGTCGCAGCCTGATGATAAGTCATCTTCTAACACTGAGTTATAGCAGTGATTCATTTCTTGTTCACAAGAATAAGTACAGCTATTTAATGATTTCTCAGTTACATTGCTGGTTTTGTACCCACAATGATAGAAGATGGAAGCTGTTTTGCTTTTTTACAGTACAGATCACTCAGATGCAGTTAAACATGTTCAAGAAGAAAGTAGTGGATTATCTTATGACATATTACACACCATATAATTATTTCTACTGAGATATGTGAGCAACATTAAAAATTGCATCTTTGGTTAAAAAAAATGGCAACAGTTCGGGTCTGGATGCTGTGTTCCTCTACATTAGCTGTCACTATATGGACCATTCATCCATCTTCAGTTAAGGCTTTATCCAGCTCAGTGTGATCTTCAGTGTGGTTTTAGAGATAGCGTTGCACTGGAGTACTGTGTATGTTCAGACATGGTATGAACATGTTAACACAGCATATGAACAAAAAGTGAAGTCAGCTTTATTTTCATATGTATCCAGAATACACAGTAAATGAAAATGATTAAGTCATTGTGCTACAGCTTCCAGTCATAACCAGGTACAAATACAGCATACAAAACAACATCAGAAGACAGTTGCACATATATGAGGGAAAGGACAACTTTGAGATTGCATCTGACCATGTCAATTATTTAGTGTTATGAAACATACAAAGTAATGCAAATTGTGAGAGCATGTGGATGTTTTTATACATTACAGACCAGTGTAAAAAGATTCACTGAGTAGTACGTAAAAACAGATTATTATTTTGTCTTTCTGTATTGTTATAATGTTATTGTTATATAAGAGGACTAAAACAGTTCAAGACATTTAAAAAATAATAGTCAACTTTGGGGTGATAACATGTAATGAATAGGACATGTCATTTATTCTGTAGGACAAACATTTTTATTGGAGATCAGATGGAGGGAAAAGTTTAAGTCACACAAACACACATACAGTTTACAATGTAAACTGTATGTGTGTTTGTGTGACTTAAACTTTTCCCTCCAGAGGTGGGCAAACTACGGCCCGCGGGCCACATCCGGCCCGTTGGCGTTTTTAATACGGCCCGCGGAAGACAATCATATAAACACGATTGAGGAGATCTATAAACTATAAGCGTCAGTGTTATCACGTAGACAGGTGTTCTAGAGATCCGTCTTTCCAGTCAGTCGTATTCACGCGAGATTACATTTGCAGAGTGGTGCAGCGCGTGCCATGGAAGTCATGCTGGCGCCCGTGCCACTGATGATCTCGAGAACACAGGATAAAACTTTACAATGAGTGGTCCTAAAAAAAGAAAAGTGGACAGTGAGTGCAGGGTGTTCAATAAAGAATGGACAACTAAATATTTTTTTTGCTGAAGTCCGATCAAAGGCTGTATGCCTTATTTGCAAAGAAACCGTTGCAGTTTTAAAGGAATATAACATCAAACGGCACTTTTCCTCCAAGCATGCTAATTATGCTAACAACCAGTCAGCGCAAGCACGGACGAATACAGCTCAGCGGTTGCTGAGTGAATGTGAGTATTAACACTTTCTCTTTTTAAAACTATGTTGGAGCTGTAATAAGATGGTAGTCACATGTTTACAGACAATAATAATATAAAAAGTATAAATTGTATAAAAAGTATAAATTTTGGTTGTCGTGGTTGGCTGCTGTAGTGCTGGGGTTTGTTTTTAAAGCCTAGGCCACAACCGGCCGTACGTGCTCCTACGGCCGGTCTATGTGCAAAAAATGCAAGAAACGCACGGAGGGCGCGCGTGATGTGCTGATTTTCGAGCCGTAGACTGGCCGCAGACCGGCTGCAGAGGTTCTTTGTCATGTCAAACAAACTCTACGGGCGCTTACGGTTTTTTCAGGTTGCAAGACAAACTTGCAGCCAACGCGCGTCTTTCTCCATGAGCAAAAAGAAATCGCACGCCCAAAAAATCGTACGTCCGGTTGTGACCTAGGCTTAAGTACCATGTGCTTTTGGGTGTCTGCTCCGCCCCTCATTTATGTCCCTGTCTGCTATTATAGGTGTATTATGAGCAGCTGACCTTGCTTCTGCTTATATCTGTTCCTGGACTTTTGCCTGTGGAGGTTATTCTGATCTATGAGTGGCCTTTTGGAATATGAAAACCTGTTTGGAACCTGTGTTTTGATTTTTTGAGGACTGGAAATATTTCAGTGAGTGACTTTGAACCTGAAAACCAGTTTGGAGTTTTTTGCTTTCTTGAGCTGTTTTGTTTGATTTTGTGGGCTGGATGGATCCAGTGCCAAACCACTGAACTGCAAACATGTTGGCATGGTGTGGTACCCAAACTGTTGGACTGCAAACATGTTGGCATGGTGTGGTACCTCTCCTACTAATGGTGGTTGGTTGTACTGGCAGGCTGGAAGTGGATGGTTAAAAAAAAAAAAACTCAGGTGTAAATCTACGAGTTCAGTGAAATGTACAAAAATGATATGTACTGATATGTAATTTAGTTCAATTTAATGATATGCAATTTAGTTGTATGTATAAAATGATACAAATATACAAATACACTGGCATCCTACTCATCCTGACAGCTCAAAGATGTAATTTAAGAATTAAGTGTGCTACTTTTCTTACTGTCACAAGTGTGTGTGTGTGTGTGTGTGTGTGTGTGTGTATTACTTTTCTGGATGGATCCAGTGCCAATCTATTGAACTGCAAGCATTTTTCTGCTCTGCCTTTGTTGACTGAGAACTAAAATAAATGTCAATCTGATCTGCATTTGGGTCTCTGTCAGTGAAGGCCTTACAATAACACTAAAGCTTTTCCGGTTTATGTTCGATATGTATGAATTTGGTGTTGGCCCGGCCCGCCTGGCAAATTTCAAAAGTCAATGTGGCCCCTGAGCCAAAAAGTTTGCCCACCCCTGGTTTACATACACATTTTAGTATTTAAGTTCAAGTATTAGTTAATTCATAAGTCATTTAGACATATTCCCAAAAACTAAATACACAAATATCTCAAAAGCAGAGCTTGATTTTATCTCCAAATTCTCAATGTATAAACGTGTTTTTACATCAGTGTTGCAAAGCTGCATGAAGAAGCTTTGAGAGATAAATGTCACAGTAGTACTAACGGAAAAAAAAAATTCATTAGAAATGAAGACTGAAGGGCTCTGCATGCTCTTGCGACAAGGCTTTCGCAGATAGCTTTTCGCAGACAGTTGTAATTTATCGTTGAGCGGGGAGTATAGGCGTGCGCGATGTTATTCACCACCACAATGCAAGGGGGCGCGAAGTTGCGAAATCGCTAGGAGTAGTTGGTGGGTGTGGTTAGTGGAGTGTTTATCTTCCAGTTACTGAGCAACAGGTCATTCAACACCGCTGTCCTTATAATGCGCTGTCCTTATAATGACTAGAACTGGAGTCGTATAGATGTACGTACTTCCTCACTTCCTCGATCAACCGCTCTTCGTGCTGCTCCATCTTCGCTCGTGTTTTTAAAAATGGCGGTCGTGAAAACAAACCAAACCGGGGAAGTAGGGAAGCGGAAGTGCGTGTACAGTGGATGTAGAGTGGACCAATCAGAGCCCTCTTGTCTGCGACGCTGTCTGCGAGGCTGTCTGCGGTGGTCACAAATTTTGGGAGGTGCGCACAGAGCGTCTGCGAAGGTGGGGGGGCTACGCAGATGCTGTCTGCGACACCATCTGCGAAGACTGGGTTGTCAGCATAAATTGGCCTTGAGGCGTGTGTGTGTTTAACATCACTTCCAGCATTTTAACCACAGACATGATAAGACAGAAGGTAAAGATAAGATCTTTTACCACACTTCACAAATTCCCACACTCATGTAAACCCCAATACAAACTAAAACACTATCTGTACTATCTGAAACAACATGCATGTCCAGTAACTTTTATTTCTGCAAATCCTGTTTGTTTTTTGACTGGCAATCGTGCTTCAACAGGAGCAGGACATCTCTGAAGGATGATGTTTTGACCCTCTTCATATCAAAAATACCACTCAAAACACCTCACCCGGCTCATTGCTTCATTGCAGTCTGGTTGCTGAAGCATTGCTGAAGCTTTTCAAGGGCTGTTTCCTCCCACAGCCCAAAGGCATGCTGTTTGGGTCAACTGGCTACTCTAAATTGTCCCTTGGTGTGAATGAGAGTGTGAATGTCTGTTTCACTTTGTTAGCCTGGTAATAGGGGCCTTTCACGTGATATCACTCACTACGTTTACATGCACATAGAGAGAATCGAATTTCTGCCGTTGCTCGACTGAAATCGAAGTTCAAAATGCCATGTATACACCTTAATTCGGCTGAAATTGAACCGAACTTGATTTCTCGGAATCGAGCTACACGACCTAGTTTATGCGATTTCTGCCGAGCTACTTTGTGCATGTATACCCTATCGAGCTAGTTGTCGAGCTACTTCCGGAAGTGACGAGTGACGAGACCACAAGTGGGAAACACAACAGCCTCGGTCGGCATGACAACAGTAGTAGCGAGCAGCAGAAGAGGTCAGGAGGAACAAACGAAGAAGAGAAAATGGCGATGTAGAGCTCTCTGAAGTGTGGGTGGAGCACAGAGGACGGCAGGACAAAGCTTCTGGTACTAATAGGCTTTTTATTGTCAGACTTTTCAGTTTAACAGCCTACTTTTATTCTTGAGAGAAGCGCGCGCGCTGTGTTCTAGTCCCGGGATGAGCTGTCCCCTCTGCCTCCTTAAATAGGGCGCGGTTACTGGGAAGACACAAACACAGGTTAATTACCGTCAGGTGTACCGTCGTTCTGACACTCACCTTCCCTAGCTCCGCCCTCCTGTCACAGACTGGCGCTTGACCATGCCCCCACTGCCACAGGCAAGCAGAAACGTGCACTTCTGGAGCAATGAGGAGACAGACTTCATGCTCATTCAGCTTAAGGAGTTGAATATATTAAAATTCATGGACGGGAGAAAAACGCGCAATGGAGAACACGGAACTGATAACTTTGTTTACACTCTTGAATAGCTCTTCTTCATGACGACAACCGGAAGTGTACCAACACGATGGGGCGTGTAGCGCCACCTGTGGCTCGGGTGCACAATGCACCTCACACAATAGCCCGATTTCATTGTGTGCATGTAGGATTGGATTTCTCTGGCACCCTGCTGGGACCTTCAGCTCGATTACCGACAGCAGCTCGATTTGGATGTGCATGTAAACGTAGTCACTGTAACTGTGGATTTGTTGATCTGGCCATGTCGCTGGGCATGCTTTGTGTTTGACAACAACCAGCACAAGTGTAAGTGAGTGATTATAAGCCCAATTCATTAACCATTCATTGAAAAACTTGTTGAAGTTACATCTAAAAATAGGTACCCTATGGGTGCATGTGGCTACTGCTTATAAATAAAATTGTTTTCTAATACCATGTCCATACAGTAAATATAGCATATATATATTTACTCTGAGGCAGTAGCCACAAAAATGAAGCATAGTCCAAAAATGAACAATTTAAAAATCACAGAAGTAAAATATACCAAGTGTCTGTACTTTATATTATTCTACTCTTACCTCTTACAGTTTTCGAAACTGAAACCTCCGAACCGAAGCTGACATACACACGCTGTCGCCATGACCGAAACTCTTATTTCCCAGAAAAGGTCATGTACTAGAGCTCAGTGATATCAATAGTCTTTGCAACAACTTCCCGTAACAACTTGGAAGTGCGTCACATCTACATCACACATGGGACCACTGGCCGAAGAAGGCAAGGAAAGGGGGACAACCTGGAGCATATTTTAAAATATGAACGCACTTTCCCTCGGTAATAAGCATAAACATGTCTGAAAGTGATTTCTTTAGTCTAGTCCATTTACTTCGAATGGTGAACTGAATTGTATACACTCACCGGCCATTTTAATCGGAACACGTGTATGTGCATGCACAGTGCAAGATTGTTACACTCATTCTTACAACACGATGACATAGTGGCTACAGCCTCTATATGAGGCAGTAGCCACAAAAAACAATGCCAGAGACCTGTAGTGCTTTCAGATGTCAACCAATGTGGCGATAAGTCTGGTTTAAATTTTCACAGCTTCTGGGCAAACAAGAAAAATGGCAAGCTACACTTAAACGGGAAGACTGGATGCAAATAATGCATTCCTGTGTGTGTGGAGAACATTTTATATGAGGTTAGGATGAAAGTTCTGTGCACCTGTTATTTCTCCTAACACTTTTTTCTCATTCAAGGCCATTCAGTTACAGTGCCTTGCAAAAGTATTCATACCCCTTGAACTTTCTCACATTTTTCCACCTTACAACCACGAACTTAAAAGTTTTTTTGTTGAGATTTTATGTGATAGACCAACACAGAGTAGCACATAATTGTGAAGTGAAACAAAAATGATAAATGGTCTTCATAATTTTAAACAAATAAAGATCTGAAAAATGTGATGTGCATTAGTATTCAGCCCCCCTGCATCAATACTTTGTAGAGCCACCTTTTGCTACAATTACAGCTGCAAGTCTTTTGTGGTATGTCTCTACCAGCTTTGCACATCTAGACACTGAAATTTTTGCCCATTCTTCTTTGCAAAATAGCTCAAGCTCAGCCAGATTGGATGGAGAGCGTCTGTGAACAGCAATTTTCAAGTCTTGCCATAGATGCTCAATGGGATTTAGGTCTGGACTTTGACTGGGCCATTCTAACACATGAATATTCTTTGATCTAAACCATTCCATTGTAGCTCTGGCTGTATGTTTAGGGTCATTGTCTTGCTGGCAGGTGAATCTCCTTCCCAGTCTCAAGTCTTTTACAGCCTCCAACAGGTTTTCTTCCAGGATTGCCCTGTATTTAGCTCCATCCATCTTCCCATCAACTCTGACCAGCTTCCCTGTCCCTGCTGAAGAAAAGCATCCCTATAGCATGATGCTGCCACCACCATGTTTCACAGTGGGGATGGTGTGCGCAGGGTGATGAGCAGTGTTAGTTTTCCGCCACACATAGCGCTTTGCATTTAGGCCAAAAAGTTCAACTTTGGTCTCATCTGACCAAAGCACCTTCTTCCACATGTTTGCTGTGTCCCCTACATGGCTTCTTATGCCTGTCTTTCAACAATGGCTTTCTTCTTGCCACTCTTCCAAAAAGGCCAGATTTGTGGAGTGTACGACTTATAGTTGTCCTGTGCACAGATTCTCCCACCTGAGCTGTGGATTTCTGCAGCTTCTCCAGAGTGATCATGGGCCTCTTGGCTGCTTCTCTGACCAGTGCTCTCCTTGCTCGCTCTGTCAGTTTAGGTGGACGGCCATGTCTTGGTAGGTTTGCAGTTGCGCCATACTTTTTCCATTTTTGAATGATGGATTGAACAGTGCTTCTTGAGATGTTCAGGGCTTGGGATATTTTTTTTATAACCTAACCCTGCTTTAAACTTCTCCAGAACGTTATCCCTGACCTGTCTGGTGAGTTCTTTGGTCTTCATGATGCTGTTTGTTCTTCAGGGAGCGCAGGTGGCCAAGTGGTTAGAGCACTTGACCGCTAAGCGAACGGTCCCTGGTTCAAGCCTTGGCTCGATGGGGATCTGGGGCTCGCTCCCTGTCCACCCAGCAGTGAATGGGGACCTGGTGGAAACACTGGGGGAAGTAAGGCAGCAAGGAAAGGAACTGGCCACCCTACCTCACTATGCCGATGGCCCAGGACAAGTGCGCTCTCTAACAGGCACTCCCCCAATGTACGAATCATATATGGGACCCTCTCTTGTTCTTCAGTGTTCTCTAACAAACCACTGAGGCCTTCACAGAACAAGTGTATTTATGCTGAGAGTAAATTACACACAGTAGGAATCTATTAACTAATTAGATGACTTCTGAAGACAATTGATTGCACTGGATTATATTTAGAGGTATCAGAGGACAGGGGGCTGAATACTAATGCACACCACATTTTTCAGATTTTTATTTGTTTAAAATTTTGAAGACCATTTATCATTTTCGTTTCACTTCACAATTATGTGCTACTCTGTGTTGATCTATCACATAAAATCTCAATAAAAAACTTTTAATTTTTTGGTTGTAAGGTGGAAAAATGTGAAAAAGTTCAAGGGGTATGAATACTTTTGCAAGGCACTGTATATAAAGTCCCATAGATCTAGATCGAGCCTAAGCGTACTCAAGTTAACATTCATCAAGTTCATAAGTTGGTGTAACATGGAACTTTGGTCTAGTTAGTAAATCTTTTAACAGGTTGCAATGTTTGGCACTCAGTACAGTCTACTGGTACATACAGTGTCTTGCAAAAGTATTCATCACCCTTGGTGTTTGTCCTGTTTTGTTGCACTAAAGCCTAGTCATTTTGGGTTGGTCTCATTAGGATATGTTTTACTTGCAATAAAAGAGTATTATACATTGGCCTATTAAATGTATAGTTGCCCAAATTTAGGCTACACTCTCTACTGTCAAGTACAATTTGTTGCTCTTTGCGTTTCAAGCAGCACCCAAAACATACTTGCCCGAAAAAACATTCCACTTACCCAGAGCTTTATTTTATTTTGGAGAGGATGGAATGCAGTTGATTTTTTATTTTTTTTTAAATAGGTGAAGCAGCATAATTAATATAAATCCACATAACCATAACATCAATATATGCAGATACATTCAGAAAGAAAAAGTTCTAGTAGCAGAGGAATGAATAATTTAGGGTATATTAAGCTGTGGAGAGTTTTGAATGAGTATAAAAATAATGCTGAAGCTTTGTTTCTGTTGTCAAAGGAACATAGTCCTGTGCAAAATGTCACCATGAAACCAGAGTGTAGAAATGAACCTACAGTTCGAGAGAGTTCTACACTAACACACTGAACTTTACAACAGCTGCACACATCTCATCTCATCTCATTATCTCTAGCCGCTTTATCCTGTTCTACAGGGTTGCAGGCAAGCTGGAGCCTATCCCAGCTGACTACGGGCGAGAGGCGGGGTACACCCTGGACAAGTCACCAGGTCATCACAGGGCTGACACATAGACACAGACAACTATTCACATTCACACCTACAGTCAATTTAGAGTCACCAGTTAACCTAACCTGCATGTCTTTGGACTGTGGGGGAAACCGGAGCACCCGGACCCGGACCTTCTTGCTGTGAGGCGACAGCGCTAACCACTACAACACCGAGCCGCCCAGCTGCACATATGTGAAATGGAAATAAATCGACTCAGGCAGGAAAAACTATTTTGGATAAAATTGTTATTGCCCGTTATACACTGATCAACCTGTGTGACTCATCTGTACCTTTGAATCGAGAATTAATGAAAAGGGAACTGAACATTAACCGTTTATTGAAATTATTCTTACAAGAATGATTATAGTTACTGTATAACTACAGCTACAACTGAAATGTGCTGATTCTGTTTGTGTTTGTAATTACTGTACCATCCACTATTAGATAAAATTAAAATAAAATCTTACAATATTGTTTGAAAGTCTAAAGCAAGATATTTTGTTATTTTACAAATAATAACACTTCAGATATTGTTTTAACAATAATAATCATGACTGTATAAATGATAGAGTGCAAATAGCTGTGTAACTACATGTGCTTGGGGTTGCTGAGACATGGAGGGGCAGGAACAGTTTACCATCCAGCCCACAGTTTAGGTCAGAGCCCTTTGAAAGTAAATGCTTTGGCTTTCGCAATATTCTGTTCCCAAAAGCTGATTTTTTTTTTTTTTTGGAAACAAAGAAGGTTTTCTTGCACTTCTGTCGTTTTTTTAAAACTGTTCTTTCATGTCGGGACTGTTTGGGAAAAAGAAGGTATATTCCAACATGTAGCTAATGCTAGGCCACAAATCTGTTCCATCACTCCAGTCATTTCGAGGAATTTTGTACATATCATAACCACTAATAAACTATAATTTTCATGTATATCTATCCTGCGCTTCTTTCTGACTAAGATTATCCAAGTAATCCGGTAGTAGAGCCTTTTTAGCTGTAATTTTCTTTGAACAACAGCAACAGATCCCGGACATCTCCGCTTGTGAACTGCTAATCAGTGGGTCCTGTATGTGTTTACGATTTTTATGTCACGATTTACAACCAATGGAAGACACCCTTTGTCAGCTGTCCACCAATCACAGGTTCCCATGCCACAATGGCGGTATGTTGATAAATATTTAGAAAATAAAAATGATATCACGAAATATATGAAACCATCAAAAACAATAACATTTATTTATATATACACATACACACAAACACACACTGGTTAGAGGTAAGGAACATTATTCAGTGATATTGATTATTATTAATGCCAATCGTGATATAAAAGTTCCAAGTTTGACACCTGCCTGCTTCAACAGCACTGCTGGCACACAATGTACTTGACCCTCGTCATCCTTAGCCAGTTGGTATAATTACGTCATTACGTGGACCCCTCTGAGCCGAGATTTTCCAGTACACTCAAACACATGCATACTTTGATGAATTATAACCAAAAACAAGGAAATTTGAATGAATTCCTCAAAATATTTTTGTACTTTTATATACTGTCGTGTTGATGAATAAAACTTTTTAAAGGTCCCCTTGCATCATTTTTTCATTAATTGTGCGGTGGTCTCTAGTATGAATGAATGCCCTGTGAGCCGGTTTTGGTGAAAAAAATGCTGTGGTTCTCCTGTTTCAGGCTGTTCTAGTTTGGTGGAGGAGTGGGTGGGGAGAGAACGACAGGATTTCAGCTCTTACTCATTAATATTCTTAACATTTAAACATGTTACCTCTGATTGGCTAACAGCACTGTGACGCTACCTCCAGTGGGTCAGAACAAGCGGATGTCTTACTATGGCAAGAGAGAAGGAACAAACCGTGATGGGAAAAATACCGTGCGCTGACGTTATTGATGTGCGACGCGAGAAAATAAGAAAATAAATTCAACAAATGTTTGGGTTTTTACTGAACAAACAAACAACTAAAATGAACGAGTGACTTAAAAAAAGGATGTAGGTGTCTTTGTAAAAACTGTTTTGACTGGCTATTATGGTCTCGACATCGATGTTTTGACCAATAACAATGTAGATAACACAAATTTTACATCACATTCAACGAGATTTAAACGACTTACAAATAATGTGTAAACATCGTTAGAGTTAATAAAGTTTGAACAGCATGAAGGAACATACCCCAACCCCCTGAAATTAATTAAAAAAATTCTCAACGGATTTCGCATAATATAAAAAGGTTGTTTTTTACTCAGAAAAAGCGGAAAACTCTCATCCCTGCCTAGCTTGTGACCATGTCATGCATGCTAACGTGGAGAATATGAACATGCTATTTTGTAACAAAAACCTTCGAACAAAAAGTTCATGTTTTACTTACAGCTTGTGAGCTGGTGGTCGATCATCTTAATGGTACAGATCCAGGTATTAAAAACAAGCTCGAAGCAAAACCACGACTGAAGGCACCGAAGTTTGAAAAGTCACTGTGGTTGAAATGATCAGAACACAGTACTAACGTTGCATTATACTTTGCTGGTGGTGCTCCAAAGATAAATTCCAACCATTTCTTCTTCAGCTCTTCTATCTTGGGCAAGAAATGCAACGTTGATGTGTTACTGCCACAAATAACACAGGCACGAACTTGTTCAGACATGTTTTCAACTTGCTGTCAGGTCCTCTTCGTTAGCTACTGACGAGATGGGCTCTGCTATCTGTCCTCGCACTTAAATCCGAACTTTCTTCCTGTGGGCGGTCACAAGCCAAGGTGGGCGAGGCCATGAATACTAATTTTCGAAGTGACGTCACTTCGTAGGGCTTTTTCTGATCCGCTCATTTTTCCGACTATTTTATTTCATAAGCTAATACAGGGAATAGGAGTAGAATTACATTTTCACATGCAGCATGCATATGCAACTCGGATTGAACTATGGTATTTCAAAAAGAGCCAGTATTAAACGTTTTTGGTGGAAGGGCATCTTTAATGCATTTCCCGTGAAACGAGACGAGCTACTTTAGACTGGTTCCCTGCCCTCTTAGTGCCTGTGTTGCTTAGGTTGCCAGCACTAACTTTTGTCATCCGATCGGACGATTACCATTAAAGTTTTACTCGTGCTTGCACAGACTTTAGTCGTCTTGGACAATTTGACATGAGGTCTTTGATATATAAACAAACAATTCATTATTTTTCATAATGGAATTTTTCTTCAATTATTTGGAGGCTCCAGCTGGAAGATGGGATAGCATGCTATAGCATACCTGCAATGATCTGGCGATTTGTCCAGGGTGTACCCTGCCTCTCGCCCATAGTCAGCTACGATAGGCTCCAGATCGCCCGTGACCCTGCACAGGATAATGGATGCGATAATGGATGCTATAGCATAGTGTGGCACATTTGCATACTGTGGATGTCGTGAATCATCCGGGTACCATTCAACCAATGTTAAATGCCTACTGAGTAGTGAGACACCTTCCATTCTGCTTTTTTTGTGTTAATAGTATGTAGGCATGCCTATTTGGGCATAGCCAAATAGATTGTTCTGCTCTGTATCCTTGAGGGCCATCACTGAATCTCAACAAGGCATCAGTTTTGGTGTTCTTGGACCCCAGCTTGAGTTAATGAAGAGGTTCAGATTCATGGATTCAGTATCTTTAATAATTTAATGCATTCAAGGTTTCTCTTATCAGTGATCATTAAAACAATTTTTTTTCAGGTTGTGGCCATGAAGTTACTGCTTCTACCTTTGTTTGGTCGAGCTCCACTCCCTGAAGTGTGGAAAATTCACATTTCTCCATTTTGATACATGATTTATGTATTCTTGCTCAGTGGATAAGATGATCAAAAAAATCATATGTAATGCCAGAGTGGTTAAGTAATTCACAAAAGCCTGGATGATGGAAGGGGCATTGGTCAGAACATGAGACATTGCTTGACATTCATAGTCCCTGAAAGTAGTAATGAAGGCTGTCACTCATTCCTCTCTGTGATGTGTTATATGAACTTCCTCTGTTTAACTTTGCAAAGATAGCACTTCTCATTTGTTCGAGAGCTGATGGAACCATTGGCCATTGTTGCCGGCCTCAGGCCTAGGGGTACCTGGGCCGGTGACAAACCTGTTGTACGACTGTGATACAGAAGAGAAGAGACAAACACGTTCAGCTGGTGTTAACTTCATGGCAGGAAAATTTATTCTGCCTGTAAACATACTTCAAATATCAGCATATCTGTTGTACTAAATGGCCTTGGCTTCAGTCCTGTTTTGCATAACATAGCCACTTAACTACACTGTGCTAAAATAGCCACAATTCTTTCACATGCTCATTTACATTAACAAAACAATAACTCAATTAGGCTACTCGGGCCCATTCAACACATTCACATTACTTTAGTATTCCCAGGAAACACATTCTCTTAAACATGTACAACCAAATAACAAACTAAATACGCTTGTATTCTGATTTAGTACATCTTCACAGTATGTGAGAAATGATTAAACTGTCCTCACAGTTTAATCCAAAAAATTAGATTTTACTCCGAAGGGCAATATAACCACTTTTGTTCTGGTTACATCCTCTTAACATGAACCAAATATTTCACTTTGTCCCTAAAGAACACATTCACAATAACTCTTAACCAAAATTACTACGTCTGCTCCATTAATGTCACGGAGTCTGTCTATTGTTGTGCAGCTGCCATTTTAGTGCTAAACCACTTTCGCACAGCATTTTCAAGTTTTAGTAATAAACTACAATTATGTCCATTTGACAACAAATAGTAACCAGGAAATACCTTCATGCATAACGAATGTGTCAAAAATTACATACCCAATGAATTAAGTGCATTTAATGAATTCCCTGTAGTTTTGAGTTAACTCCCCCCCCATACTCTACAAATCTGCTAGCATTAGCAAGTTAGCATATAGCCCCTTTATCACGATTCACAGAAGATTATCTAACAAAATGTTTCATGGACAAACGACCGTATAAGGTGCCTGTTCCACTCTTAAAATCTCACATGCGCACTATTTTTTAGGGATATTTCCCAACCTGTGATACAGAAGAGAAGAGACAAACAGGTTCAGCTGGTGTTAACTTCAGAGCAGGAAAATTTATTCTTCCTCCGTGTGTGTTTGTGTATTTATTCTATACCACACTGCATAATGCGCCATCTAGCGACTGGTTTTAGCATTGCAAGTGTAACAAGGATAGCACAATGAAATTGGTCTTTAGTCACTGCTTAGGATACAATAAAAATAAAATAATTAAAAAAATGTATATGGGTGTATAGGTGTCTGTTTTTTAAACACACAACTTATTTTAGTCGTGAACTGTACCCTAGTCCCATAATGAACTGTAATGTCTCTTAATACCATTCTTTATTCCTGTATACAGTTTTAACCCTTTACACAATCAATACCTGTTACTGCAGTCTCTGTCCTTTTTTACCCACAAAGAAGAACCCTGCAGCTGCAGGACAGGTGGAGGGATGAGTGCAGGCCATCATTCATACTCATCTCATTTCATACTAAGGTGAGAGTGACCTCTGCTGACTAGAAGGTGTGATATCACAAGCTGATGGGACACTCTTCTATTTGTTTTGGTTATTTATCCTGTCCATTTAATTGTGTTCTCATTTCCCTTTTATGTCACAGCCTGATGATAAATCATCTTGTAACACTGAGTTATAACAGTGATTCATTTCTTGTTCACAAGAATAAGTACAGCTATTTAATAATTTCTCAGTTACATTGCTGATTTTGTACCTACAATGACAGAAGATAGAAGCTGTATTGCTTTTTTTTTTTTTTTACAGTACAGATCACCCAGATGCAGTTAAACACATTCAAGAAGAAAGTAGTGGATTATCCTATGACATATATTACATGCCATATAATGATTTCTCCTGAGATATGTGAACAACATTAAAAATTGTATCTTTGGTTAAAAAACAACAACAACAAAAACAGCAACAGTTCGGGTCTGAAACAATGCTTTTGGATCACATATGCATTTATCCAGAACTATTACACTTGTTCTGAAGTAGTCCCATCATCCCATAACCAGTTTTATTGATATCTTTATGAGCGCCCCCTTTTTTTTTTTTAACATCCAACACACTACATTTTAACAGGGATTGTTTATCCGCAGGTTGGACTAACATACCAGTCAAAACCTTTTAACAGTGCTAGGAAGATGTGGCCACTTGAGTTTGTCCAAACAAGATCTTAGATCTCAAAGCTACAAATGATCATGTTTGTGATTCTATCAGCTGACAAGTAAGGTAAAGAGGAAAACACTTAGGTTATGTCCATACTTATATGCTTTAATTAAAATGGCATTTTAAAATGTAAATGATCTCTGTCCAGATGAACATTTTAGCTCTGTATCAGAAATAATCTCCATTCATAATAACACACCTGAAAATGCATATCACATAACTATTCGCATACACTGGGCATCCATGTCTTCTTCTTGAGTATCCTGCCTGATGGCAGGTCCATGGCATCCATTCTCGCCATCCTTTTTTTATCTTGTCTTCCTTTTCATTTCACTGTAGCTGCTTTCCTTGATCACATCAAACATTCCAAGTCTTTTCTCTCCTCTGGGACTTTTGCCTGTCATTCTACCTTAAATCGCTTCTTTTAGTAGTCCGTTTCCTCTTAGGATATGCCCCACCCAGTTTTTCTTTCTACTTATTATCACATTCATCATAATTCTATTTTCATCTACCATATGTTGCACCTCCCCATTGGTCTTCCTTTCTGTCCAGCTGATTTCCCCCATTCATCTCCAAACCCACATTTCAAAAGCCTTCAGCTGTCTTATATCTGCTTTCCTCAAGGGCCAAGTCTCTGCACCATACAGTAATACACTCCTCACTAGTGTTTTTACCATTCTTTTCTTTAACTTCATACTCAGACCTTTAGTTAGTTGTTCCTTTCTCTTTGTAAATGCATTATTTGCCATGGCAATTCTTGCTCTTATTTCTTCACATTTTCCATCATCTGTAATTAGTGCTCCTAAGTATTTGAACTTACTTGTTCCACATTCTCTCTCTCTCTCTATTTAGGCCCCGGTCACACCGCCCGAACTTTGCTGGAGCGTTCCTTGAACGGTGGGGGGGGGGCCGAATTTCGACAACGCTCGTCACCGCGCACAAAATGGGAAAAAAATCGAAAACACGGGCGTTGGCTTAGCGGTGCACCGCTGAAGCCGGCGTTGCTTTAGCGTTGGTTTAGCGGTAGCGGGCGTTGGTTTAGCGGTGACGCGAGCGTTGGTATAGCGGCGTTCTGTGCATGCGGGCTTTGGCTCGGCGGGGGTATAAAGTTGGTTTAGCACCAATCATAGCAAGTCTCTCAGCATCCATGGTGATACAGTTTTACTGTAACTTTGAGCAAATTCGATATAGATGAGGTCTGAACTCAATGGCAGCTCGATTCCAAATGAGCTCCTGGTCCATTTCTCCCCGTATTTATAGCCAAATTCTGGTCCCGCTCCGACACCTCTATACCAACGCCAAACCAAAGTTCATCGCCGCCATGGATAGCTGCTTCAACGCCCGACACTGTTCCAGCAACCCCGTGTCCACTCGTAAAACGCTTACAACCGCTCCACCGAAGTTTGTGCAACGTTTAATCGCCGCCCGGGCAACGCTGGCAAAGCAGCGGTGGTCCAGCGTTCAAGATTTCTGCGTTGGCCTAGCGGACCCAAGCGTCCACGAACTTGCGTCTAGCGGTGCCAAACTTTGACTGGGCGTTGGTGGAGCGGGGGTGAACTTTGCTGGGGCGGAAAATTGCCCCCTCCGCACCGCTCGCAATATTTTGTGCAGCTCAAAACTTTCGGAGCGGTAGGAGGGCCCCTCGAGAAACATCAGCGGTGGCCGAGCGTATACGGCGTTGCTTTAACGGGGGCCAACTTTTGTTAAACGGTGGTGAACGGTTACGAGCGGTTATGAATTTTTTTCACCGCTCCAGGAACGCTCCAGCAAAGTTCGGGCGGTGTGACCGGGGCCTTAGATGTTCAGCGTGCCACCACCGTGTCTTGACACCTTCATTATGTTTGTTTTCTTGATGTTAATCTTCATGCTCCATCTGTTGGCCACATCATTAAGTGCACTCATGATTCTTTGTAACCCCTCTTCTGATGTTGCTAACATTACCTACTCATCAGCAAATCTCACATCTGTTAGTACTCTGTCACCTACCTTAATTCCATCTAACTCATTTTCAAGCACATTGTTCATCTTTTTTTTTTTTTAGCATCGATTGAAAATAACAATGGTGACAACAAGCAGCCCTGTCTCACTCCTCTGCTTACACTGCTTGGTTGTGATACTTATCCTCCCACTCTTACTCTTGCACTCTGGTCAAAGGATAGTTTCATGATCATTCATCTATCCTTCCAGTCAATCCCAATTTCTTTTAATACTCCCATCATTTTGACCCAGTTCACTTTGTCGAAAGCCTTTTCAAAATCAACAAAGGATAGATGTTATTGTCATGTTCTAATAATCTTTCACATACTCTTCTCAAAATAACTATTGCTTCTCAAGTCCCACATCCTTTCTTGAACCCAAACTGTATGATCCCAGTGTAACTCATTGCTTTTGTTTCTACCCTTCTCTTCAATATACGCAGCATGATCTTAGATGCATGTACAATTAATGCCATCATTCTATTCTCTTTGGATTCTAGGGTATTGCTCACCTTCGGTATTGTTATCATCAAAAGTTCTGTGAATTCTATAACCCCTATGAAAATAGGGCTACTAATATAGGTGTAGTGGTATGCAACTTCCTATAGAGGGCACATTATGCATCTCAGAATAGAGCATCATCAAGCATGCGCTTCCTCTGCACTCTCTTGAGTCTTTTTCCCCGTGAACATGCCTTTAATCAGCTCCTGATTTCCGGTATGAAATTATAAACAACAGAAATTAAATTATTATTTTCATTTAGCTGTACTTCTCAGTTTACCCTCTGCCACAAATTTAGCTGTAAGCGTGAAAGTAAAGCAGTTTTGTTGAATTTTTCAGTAATTGGAACGCCAATTGGTTTTTTGAATGACCAGATAGAATTTGGATTCAAAAGGATGAGCCCAGCCCAGTGAGACTGTGGATGATCGTGGATGATCGTGGAAGCAGTATGGCCAACCGTGCAATCTGTCCCAGAGAAGGAACCTGACTTGCTGATTCGTTCATCGAGATATCAGATAAGAGTATCCACAGTGTTGACTCTACACAGGTAGAATAGTCATAAGAGTACATCCTGTCCACGTTCAAGGAGCTGAAATTTTGGAATCAGTACGCACACACTCGTTTGAGGAACTGAACTCTTTGGAGTCAATACACACAACATTCACAGAACTGATTCCTCTTTGGAAATAAACACACACACATACAAAGGTAAAGGACTGAACTAAAAATGTTTTTTTTTTTTAATTTTGTTTGTTTATTATTTTTATGAGCTCTTCGTTTTATTTATTTCATTTCTTGTAAGTTTAATGCATTGTAAGTTGCACTATTATTGGGATAAGTGAAAAAAAATGGCAAGTGTTCAACTCCTTTAATTTTTTTGTGTGAGTCGACCTCTCTTCTGAGCCTAGCTAGATGTTTAGTGCTTATTTTACTGGTCCAGGTCTACAAGCACTACAATTCCTTTGGCCATTCACCCTTATTGTACATTTCATTACAGAGACTGAGCAGTGGTCAGTTTCCCAAAAGCCTCTTTACACTAAGAACATCTTAGCTAGGAGAGAGCAGCACGCTCGCACAACCATTTAACAATGATCTTTGTGCTATGATGCTTTTGGGAAACTCGGCACAGTTCTTTTATTCCCTTGTCTCCCAACTTTTTTAACAGCTCTGCTGGAATTCCATCTATTCCTTCTGTTTTTTTTTCTGTTTTTCATGGCTTCAAGTGCTTCTTTAATTTCACTGAGGAGTATGTCTGGTCCTTTCTGGTCTCCGTCTATATTTTCTTCTAGTTCTAGGTTAAAGTCTGCTTCACCGGGCTTTCCATCTTTGTCATAGAATTCTTCAATATATTCTTTCCACCTTTCTTTCACTTCATCTGGATCTATTAGAATGTTTCCTTCTTTGTTCTTGACTGCTGTACTACCATTATGTGTTGTAGTATGCCCTGTTATTTGCCTTACTTCATTGTACAGCAAATCCGATCTCACTTATTTTTTCAATTTCTTCTCGTTGTCTGCATTTTTCTTCCCACCATAATTCTCTGGCCTTTTCTGTTTCTCATCTCAATTCATTGTTCAGCTGTCTATATGCCCTCTTTTCCTCATCACTGTTCACATTCTTCCACTTTATTCTTTCTTCCATCTTTGCAATCATTTTTTCAGTTATCCATGGCTTCTTTGATTTAATTTCCCATCCAATGGTTTCTCTTGCACTTTACTTCTTTCAGCTGCCCCAATGATCAACATTTCCATTATTACTCCAACCTACTTCTTGTCTTTCTTCGACCTTCCTCTGATATTTGTCTGCTGCTTCTTCTAATTTTTCTAGACTCCATCTCTTTCTTTTCTTCTGCCTCTTTACTCTCTTTAGTTTGACACTCATCATCATTGCCACTAAATTGTGATCTGAGTCACAATCTGCTCCTGGGTAGCTGCATGCATTCTTGAGATTTGTACCTTTGGCTTACCAGAAGGTAGTCAAGTTGGTATCATCTACTATATCCTGGATGATTCCATGTGTATCTCCTTCTCATCAGGTGCTGGAAACATGTATTAGTGATCACCAGACTTTTTCTTTCTGCAAAGATGACTAATTTTTCACTTCTCATTTCTCTTACCCAATCCATAATTTCCAGTTATGTTTTTATGTGCTTCTTCCCCTCACACTGCATTCCAGTCTCCCATCAGTACTACATTATCTTTACTATTTACTTCATGAATCAGTTCTTTCAACTGTTCATAAACTTCATCCACATGTTCTTCATCATAATCAGATGTTAGCATGTAAACTTGGAATATGAACAAATCTACTGGCTCAGCTTGGACCTTTACCTTTATCAGTCTGTCATGGCATTGCACTACTTTAGTTACTCTCTCTGTGCTGTTTTCTGCTCCAATAAAACAGGTACACCTCTCTGTCCTCCTTTACCTCCAGAATAAATTACTCGCACACCATCGCTCATAAAGTCACCAGCATCTCTCCATAGTATTTCACTTAGACCAAGTATGTTCAGATTATTTATTTCCATTTCTCTTTTGATATTTTCTGATTTTCCTTCCCTTAGCATTGTCCTTATATTCCACTTTCCTATTTTTAATTTACAAGGGTTTCACTGGATGATGACCTTGGAAGCCTTGCTCCTTCTTTGATTCATGATGCCTTTCAAGGGAATTTACTCAAGTAGTTTCCCATTGCCTTCTACAGTTGCAGTGTGTGGCAGCGGGGGCGTGGTCAAGCGCCGGTCTGTGACAGGAGGGTGGAGCCGGGGAAGGTGAGTGGCAGAATCGCGACACCTGACGATAATTAACCTGTTTGTGTGTGTTTTTTCCCAGTAACCGCTCCCTATTTAAGGAGGCAGAGAGAGAGGAGAGGGAGCGCAACCCGGGACCAGACGAGTGTGTGTATGTGAATGTGAATGAATAGGATTATTAGACTGAAAAGTTATAAAAATAAATCACCTTGTCTGCCTCCAAACGCTGTCCTGCCATCCTCTGTGCTCCACCCACACTCGATACACGCTACAGTGGTGCCGAAACCCGGGACAAGGTGGAGCACCAACACAGCAGCCCCATGGAATCCTCCCCGTTCGCGGACTTGGTCCACGCCCTCGACACGGCTCAGCAGAGCCAGCACCAGGCACTTGTCACGCTCCGAAAGGAGCAGGAGCGCCGCTTCGAAGCCCTGGTGCTGGCCCAGCAGGAAG
Source organism: Neoarius graeffei (assembly GCF_027579695.1). NCBI lineage: Eukaryota > Metazoa > Chordata > Actinopteri > Siluriformes > Ariidae > Neoarius > Neoarius graeffei. Next base: position 51,236,612 of record NC_083571.1, on the reverse strand, counting down.
ATCGAGAGGCGTTCCGGCGTCTCCTCGCGTCGGCGGGGTCCACCAGCGCCCCGGCCGCGGGCCCGTCTCCCCTCACCGTGACCAAGATGGGCCCGCAGGACGACCCCGAGGCTTTCATCACATTGTTCGAGCAGGTCGCCGAAGCCTCGGGGTGGCCGATGGAGCAGCGCGCGGCGCGCCTCCTCCCCCTCCTCACGGGAGAGGCGCAGCTGGCCGCACTACAGCTCCCCGCCGATCGCAGGCTGGCCTACGCTGACCTTCGCCGGGCTGTCCTCCAGCGCGTGGGGCGCACGCCGGAGCAGCAGCGCCAGCGCTTCCGCACGCTGCGGATGGAGGAAGTCGGCAGCCCGTTCGCGTTCGGCCAACAGCTCCGGGACGCCTGCTGGCGGTGGCTGAGGGCCGAAGATCGTGATGCCGAGGGAATCATCGACCAGGTAGCGCTGGAACAGTTCATCGCCCGCTTACCAGCTGGAACCGTGGAGTGGGTCCAGTGCCACCGCCCGGCGTCGCTGGATCAGGCCGTGGGACTGGCGGAGGATCATCTGGCGGCTGTTCCGGCAGCAGGACAGCGGACGACAGCATCTTCTTTCTCCTCTTCTCTCTCTCTTTCTCCCCCCCTCCTCCCGTGTCCCGTCCTCGCCCCATTCCTCCACCGCGGAGGCGGGGGCCGGCTCCACCCCAGCCGGCCCGCCGCACCCGTGGTGCCCTCCCGTTTCTCCCATCTGTGTCTGTCTCTCCCCCCCCCTCAGGTGAGTGAGCCCCAGAACACAGCTGCAGAGGGAAGGCCCGGGCCGGTTTGCTGGCGCTGCGGGGATCCGGGCCACCTGCAGCAACAGTGTGCAGCGATGGAGGTGGGGGCGGTGGTGCGGATCCCCAATGCGCCAGAGGCTGCCCTCGATCGGGCCGGAGCGTATCGCATACCGGTAAGTGTACAAGGGGCTACATATCAGGCGTTGGTGGATTCAGGTTGCAATCAGACCTCGATCCGCCAAAGCCTGGTGCAAGACGAGGCATTGGGGGGAGCACAAGGGGTGAAGGTGTTGTGTGTGCACGGGGATATTCACAGCTACCCGTTGGTGTCGGTCCACATACATTTCAGAGGGGAGAAATCGATAGTGAAGGCGGCGGTTAATCCTCGCCTTACCCACTCTTTGATCTTGGGGACTGATTGGCCGGGATTTCGGGGTTTAATGGCACGCCTAATAAAGAGTGGGTCCTGCCGGTTAACAGGGGAGGGTCCCGGTGTCGCTTTGGCTGGAGCTGCGGTCGCAGAGCCGTCTACGTCATCTCCGCGACAGAGTGAGGAGCCACCGGCCCCTCCTCTTTCTATTGGGGAATCCCTCGCGGATTTCCCACTGGAACAATCGCGAGACGAGACTCTGCGACACGCATTTGACCAAGTGAGAGTAATCGATGGTCAGACGCTCCAGCCGGGCGCCACCCCCTCCTTCCCCTATTTTTCCATTTTGAAGGATAGGTTATACCGAGTGACGCAGGACACTCAGACGAAAGAGCGAGTCACCCAATTGCTAATTCCAAAGAGCCACCGGGAATTGGTATTTCAGGCGGCTCACTTTAATCCCATGGCTGGACACCTCGGGCAGGATAAGACACTCGCCCGGATAATGGCCCGATTCTATTGGCCGGGGATTCGCGGCGACGTCCGTAAGTGGTGTATGGCGTGCCGCGAATGCCAGTTAGTAAATCCAGCGGCCATTCCAAAAGCGCCCTTGCGCCCCCTACCATTAATCGAGACCCCGTTCAAAAGAATTGGGATGGATCTCGTCGGGCCATTAGATCGGTCAACACGAGGGTACCGCTTTATATTGGTTCTGGTGGACTATGCAACGCGATACCCGGAAGCGGTGCCTCTTCGCAATATCTCAGCACGCAGTATTGCGGAGGCCCTCTTCCACGTCATCTCCCGGGTTGGAATCCCGAAAGAGATTCTGACTGACCAAGGCACCTCGTTTATGTCACGAACACTGAGCGAACTGTATGGGCTACTGGGTATTAAGCCGATCCGCACCAGCGTTTATCACCCACAGACGGACGGTTTAGTTGAACGGTTCAACCGCACCCTCAAGAATATTATCAAAAAATTCGTAAGTGAGGACGCACGTAACTGGGATAAGTGGCTTGAACCCTTGTTGTTTGCAGTGCGAGAGGTCCCCCAAGCCTCCACGGGGTTCTCCCCGTTTGAATTATTATATGGGCGGAAGCTGCGCGGCATCTTAGATGTACTGCGGGAAAATTGGGAGGAGGGACCTTCACCGAGCAAAAACGAAATTCAGTATGTTATGGATCTGCGCGCAAAACTCCACACGCTCACACACCTAACTCAGGAGAATTTGCGGCAGGCCCAGGAACGGCAAACTCGCCTGTACAACAAGGGCACGCGCCTTAGAGAGTTCACTCCGGGAGATAAGGTACTCGTCCTGTTGCCCACGTCGAGCTCCAAATTAATCGCCAAGTTGCAAGGACCCTTTGAGGTCACACGGCTAGTCGGGGACGTCGACTATGAGGTTAGGCGAACGGACAGGGAGGGGGCGCTACAGATCTACCACCTCAATCTACTGAAACGCTGGAACGAGGAGGTCCCCGTGGCGTTGGTGTCGGTAGTTCCGGAGAAGGCGGAGCTGGGGCCGGAGGTCCAAAAAGGGTCATTGGCATCATGTACCTCTCCGGTCCCCTGTGGAGACCACCTCTCCCCGACCCAACTCACGGAGGTCGCCCAGTTGCAGAACGAGTTTTCGGATGTGTTCTCGCCCCTGCCCGGTCGCACTAACCTCATAGAACACCACATAGAGACGCCCCCGGGGGTGGTAGTGCGGAGCTGTCCTTATAGATTACCCAAACACAAAAAAAAGGTGGTTCGGGAAGAACTTCAGGCCATGCTCGAAATGGGCATTGTCGAGGAGTCCCACAGTGACTGGAGCAGCCCGGTGGTCTTGGTTCCCAAGGCCGACGGCTCGGTCCGGTTCTGTGTGGACTCTAGGAAAGTCAACGCGGTGTCTAAATTTGACGCGTACCCAATGCCTCGTATTGATGAGCTGCTCGATCGACTAGGCACGGCTCGCTTTTACTCGACACTGGATTTGACGAAGGGATATTGGCAGATCCCCTTGACTCCATTATCCCCGGAAAAAACGGCCCTTTTCCACACCGTTCGGCTTACACCAGTTCGTCACACTTCCTTTTGGGCTGTTTGGGGCGCCCGCTACGTTTCAGCGGCTGATGGACCGGGTCCTCCGGCCCCACGCCACCTATGCGGCCGCGTACCTAGATGATATCATCATTTATAGTAATGATTGGCAGCGGCACCTACAACACCTGAGGGCCGTCCTTAGGTCGCTGAGGCGGGCGGGACTCACTGCCAACCCGAAGAAGTGTGCGATTGGGCAGGTGGAAGTACGGTATCTGGGCTTCCACTTGGGCAACGGGCAGGTGCGTCCCCAAATTAACAAGACAGCAGCGATTGCGGCCTGCCCGAGGCCCAAGACCAAAAAGGGGGTGAGGCAGTTCCTGGGGCTGGCTGGCTACTATCGTAGGTTTATACCTAATTATTCGGACGTCACCAGCCCGCTGACTGACCTCACTAAAAAGGGGGCGCCAGATCCGGTCCAGTGGACGGAGCAGTGCCAGCGGGCTTTCTCTGAGGTAAAGGCTGCACTGTGTGGGGGGCCACTTTTACACTCCCCTGACTTCTCTCTCCCTTTTGTGTTGCAGACCGATGCGTCGGACAGAGGGCTGGGGGCCGTTTTGTCCCAGCAGGTGGAGGGGGAGGACCGCCCGGTCCTGTACATCAGCCGGAAGCTGTCAGTGCGTGAGGGGCGCTACAGCACAATTGAAAAAGAGTGCCTGGCGATTAAGTGGGCGGTCCTCGCCCTCCGTTACTACCTGCTGGGGCGCTCTTTCACTCTCTGTTCGGACCACGCGCCCCTCCAGTGGCTCCACCGCATGAAGGATGCCAACGCGCGGATCACCCGTTAGTATCTGGCACTCCAACCCTTCAACTTCAAGGTGGTCCACAGGCCGGGGGCGCAGATGGTCGTGGCGGACTTCCTCTCCCGTCAAGGGGGGGGGGGGGGGGGGGGGGGGTCGGCTGCGGGCCGGACGAGCGCCCGGCCTGAGTCGGGCGGTGGGGGTATGTGGCAGCGGGGGCGTGGTCAAGCGCCGGTCTGTGACAGGAGGGTGGAGCCGGGGAAGGTGAGTGGCAGAATCGCGACACCTGAGGATAATTAACCTGTTTGTGTGTGTTTTTTCCCAGTAACCGCTCCCTATTTAAGGAGGCAGAGAGAGAGGAGAGGGAGTGCAACCCGGGACCAGACGAGTGTGTGTGTGTGTGTATGTGAATGTGAATGAATAGGATTATTAGACTGAAAAGTTATAAAAATAAATCACCTTGTCTGCCTCCAAACGCTGTCCTGCCGTCCTCTGTGCTCCACCCACACTCGATACACGCTACACAGTGTCTTTACAAGACAGTGATCCTAGCCATTGATTCACTGGGGATTCATCTGTCAAGCATCGCTGTACTCTAACCATGAATTACAAGATGTGTAATCTGCTTAGAGTACTTTCCACCACCTGCATTCCATGGCTTCATGTGACCCTGATCGGGGAGCTAGATGGGTGCTACACTCTGCTCACAGGTGACCCATGAGGCTAACAGTTAGAAGGACTGCTTCATACGTCTTTTGATAGAGAAGTCAATCCTTGTCATCCAGGGTATGCATGCATTTGCTGAAAAAGTTTCACATGATAGGAGTATGATGGATCAGGGAATGATATGTCGTGACAGATAAGACCCAATCAGGAAGCAAAAGTGGATGTCTGCGTCATCATTACCAACCATCTCCATTTTCACTGGGAGTATTCAAACTAAAACAAGTGTGTTTGAGTTGAAAACAAGTTTGACCATTCTCCTTTAACCTCTTTCATCAACAAGGAATTTCTGCCTGAAAATCACAGCTCACAGGATGCTATTCTAGTTTTTATACCATTCTGTGTAAACTGTAGAGACTGTTGTGCATTGTCTTCCTTATCCTCATTCATTAGCCTCTTCTGCCCTCAAACGATAAAAAACCTAAAACGTCTTCTGGTCTTGCTCCCGATGCTCCCACCCCTTTTCCTACACTACACACTCAGGATTCCCATCTAGCTTTGAAACATTTTTGTCCTCTATCAACAGAAAAGATCCTGCTGTAACGCAACTGTGACAGACCAGATGCTCACGGATGATAAATGAACTCAAGGTTTTAATGAGAAAAGGATAATCAAAAACAATGTACAAAAGCCAGGCCAGGTCAATACTGAGAGATCCAAGACAGAAACAAGGGCTAAACAAATCATGTTCAGAAAACAGGCAATAGTTGAAGAACCAGGAATCAGGAGATACGGGCAATCAAAACACAAGGGCTAGGCAAATGGGAGTCAGAAAACAGACACAGATCGAGAAACCGGGAATCAAGAGAAATGGGCAATCAAAACACAAGGGCTAGGCTTAAGTGGGAAAAACCGGAAGGCACAAGGGTCATACACAGAGAAACAATCAGTACAATAACGCTCAGTAGGCTTACGGGAAGTGAAGACAATAATATGCAAAGAACAAAACAGACAAAGGGATATAAATACAGACAAACAAAAGATGCAGGCAATGGTGATCAGAACTCAGGTGAAAAACTCAGAGGAAGTGGTTCCGGATTGGATCACAGAGTACATGTGGTAGTGACTGGTGTGTGAGGGGGATTATGGGAACTGGAGTCCTGAGGGTTGAGGCAGACAGAGGGTGAGCCCAGAAGCATGACACCTGCAGATTATCTTGTCCTGCAATTCCACTACATCTCTGCTGGGTCTTACCTCAGCTACAATACATATATTTGTAACACTCACTTGTAAAATATGTTCACCACTCGAAGATAAACTTCATATCTATGCACCACTGTGTCATACAGGGATGTGATTGGCCAAGGACAAAAAAGCAGGAAAATATATAGACCCATAATGCGATACGGCAGCAGTGTGGTGTGGTATGGCGCGGCAACGATGCGGTGCGGCAACAGTGCAGCCACTACACACAGTAACCTCATTTTGACACTTTTAATGAAAAGTGCAATACGCAAACATTTAGTGCCAATTTTCATCATTGGAAAACAATTATTTTGAGGGCAAACAACCTCAAACATCAAACAATAGGTGCAGATACTAGAACAGGTGATGAGCACACACTCAGTGTCATCATTTTTTTCAAAATATGCACAATAACAATGTCAGTAAGTGTAGTATAAAGTCAGGAAGTGTAACGGACATATGAGTGAAAAAACACTAAACAATATAATAACAGTGTAAAGCTCAGTTTAATTACCACTAAACATTTTACTTAACAAAGTTAAACATCATACATGTTAAAATGACATGGTTCTGAATGCAGCACACAACTGGAACATTCAATTGGTTTATTTTTCATCATTTCTGCACTATATTGTTTCAGCGTCTCTTGGTATTAACCGTGTGTCGATGATCGGTTCCGTGATATATCGCAATATTCAACACGATATTTCCATTAATATCTGCACAATCTGTTTTTATTCCTTTTGATTTAAAAATCCACATTCACAAAAGGTATAGATAATTTTATTAGGTATAGATATTAGTTCATATGTTTTAACGTCTATTTTTCTGTAAAGCTGCTTTGTGAATATGTCTGTTGTTAAAGCGCTATACAATAAATTGACTTGACAATCAAATCAATTTATTAATACCAGTGTATTGTTGTAGATACACATACAACCTCATAGATGCATTAAATGCAAGCTTGTGTGTAAAAGTGTCGCATAACTTAGGATCAAAGCAGATTATTTTTGGGAGAGGAAACAGGGACACATGCAATCAAACTCCAGGTATTGCTCTATAATAGCCACTAGTTAGCATCAAATGCAGGCACTGTGACCTGGTAAAGTGTGGTTTCATGTCATTAACCATGTATAGTGATGTTACAAAGAAAAATAAAACTTGGAAGGAAGGATCAAAGATGGTTGCTGTGTCTAGTGAGCGTGTATATATAGAGAATGATGTGGTACAAAGCCTATGATGTAAATGAATTGCTTAACAGATTAGTTTGTGTTTAACTCAAGCAGCGGCTACAATTATCGACACTTTAATGATCTTTTGGTCATTGCAAAAGTAGAAAAGACTTTCAATACGTAAATTGTGCATGAATAGTGACTCGAACTTACAGTGGGGAAAAAAAAGAGAGCTGATTCCCAATTACTTAGCGTATCAGATCACGTGACACCATTCCACAATTACTGACATCCAGACAGGGCTTGACATTAACTTTTAAACCCACTTGCCTTGCCCTTTTTTAAAAAAAAAAAAACCTAGAGGTGGATGATATAACAGAAAAAACAAACAAAAAAATGATATATAAATATTTTGCACAGGACTGTGTTCCTCTGATAACAGAAACAAAGCTCCAGCTCTCTCTGCTCTTAATCTGTTCTGTTCTTTCAGGATATATTGCGCATATCGCTCTTTTGTTGAGTTTTTTTTTTTTTAAATGCCCGAGTTGTTTGAAACCAATCTGGGTTTTCTGTGTCGAAAAAGGAAGCTGCTTCACCTGTAAGAAAAATCAAGCACTTTCATGAAGGAGCTAACTCGAATGTGAGCAGAAAAAAAAAATAAAACGAGATTCTTAAGCAAACTCTTTCATACTCACTTCCGACTTTGTTTTTGTAAAATACATTTTAAATCCAATTGTAAATTTCTCTGAAGTTTTCAGGCTTAGCTCCTCTCGTTGTATTCTTTAACCACTCATTTCCTCGTTGTTCTTGAAGCATTTGTGATCCCTCACCAAATCCAGGGACACATGTCGGCCGAAACGAATCCGAGATAATCGCAAAAGAAGCATTTTTTTTTCGAAATTTGTGATTTTTGTTTTTTTCCATCATGTGCAAGTTGAGATCTTGAAGAATGCAATCAGTATTTCAGATAATAGATTGTTTTGTTGGAAAAGCATACATTTTTTGTTGCAAATTGTCTCGTTTTTGTCAGGACTGTAGCCTGCTGGGGGGTGTGGGTAAATTTACCATATGGGCCATTCACATGATGATTTAAGTCTTTTTTTTTTTCGCGAATCAGCTGTATGATCCGAGTTGAGCGCATGGCTACTTAACTGCATACAGGCGTGTGATTTCACTATGGAATGAGTTACTAAACAGAGCGCAGAGGAGCTGAAAGCGAAGCAAACAGACACACGGTATTTACATCGGAGATCACCATTTCTAGCAAAAAAAAACGCAACCTCGTTTTCCAGATTGAATGGAATACTTGAATGATCGGATGATACACGGACCGTTCTACATTCCATTCCATTCCATGGAATTACATTCCATCGGAGGCATTGGTGTGTGCAAGGCGCCGTTTCTCTTTCTGATGGGGTAAGTTTATTAATCTAAGGCTGTGTGGTTATTTTTGCATGTAACGGAGAGCGTTGTGGTTTGGTTAAGCCTAGGTCACAACCGGACGTACGATTTTTTTGGCCGTGTGATTTCTGGCGTTTCCCAAATCGCTGCGTTTTTTTTTTTGTTGTTGTTCATGGAGAAAGACGCGCGTTGGCCCTAAGTTTGTCTTGCAACCTGAAAAAAACGTAAGCGCCTGTAGAGTTTGTTTGACATGACAAAGAACCTCTGCGGCCGGTCTGCGGCTCGAAAATCAGCACATCACACGCGCGCTCTTGTGCTTTTCACACGCGCGCTCTCCATGTGTTTCTTGTGTTTTTTGCATGTAGACCGGCTGTAGGAGCACATACGGCCAGTTGTGACCGAGGCTTTACATGAAACTAGTGTTGTGTTAGTTGTGTCATCATCGTGCTATCTTTCTTTCTTACGGTGTGAGTAATTTTTCAACCACAAAACGTTAAAGTATACTTTAGGACTTATTTTTGTACTTCATAATTTTGTTGGGCATACTTTGCATTAGGGGTGTGCATTGGCACAGCCCTCACGATTCAATTCGATTACGATTCGGAGGGTAACGATTCGATTCGATTCAATCCGATTCTACGATGCATTGTGATGCGTTAAAATTTTACTGAAAGCAAGGCAAATTTTTCAGTAGTCATGAGCAGTGGTGTAGTGGAGATTTTTAAAGTGGGGGTACGCGATTCGTGACGCCATCGATTTGATATCATGTCAGAAGCGGTAGCCTTTGTTTGGTCGCCTGTGTTTGGTATGAATTATTTGTATAAATGTTACGTTCTTTTAACAACACAAGAGGGCACAAGAAGACACTTTTTTCCAGACATTTTTATGTGTGCAATTTTCATTCGTGTTTGTCAGTACAGCCCAACTGTTATGGCGAAAAGCCGCGGTTTATTTTGTCTCCAATAAATATGCCGAAATGGCTAAAGAGGAACAAATTCGCCTTCTCCTTTCGAATGCATCGTCGTAGATAGCACCACTCTGCTGCTAGAACTCAACATAAACCTTGCATAGGTTTAACATGGACTATCAGGCGTGAAGCCAAAATATTGGAAATTATGATACACAAACACCTTTGTTCATGTTCGATTCATGTTCATTTGAGCCGAGCTGCATTCGGAATTCGATATTTTTACTAGCCTACTTACTGCCGTGGCAACAGCTACAGCATGTGTCCAGAAGTTCAAAAAAAGTCACGTCACTCACTCACATCGCATACAAACCAGCAATGGGCTGAAATTTATTATAAAAGGCACCAATCGAATAAATCAAGCATTTAGTCTGGCGCGATTGAGGCACCTGCGTATACAAAATACATGACATGCAGCCATTGGGTTAAGCCCTACCATGCACTCCTTCTTAAAGACTTGAGTATTTCTTTAAATTTATTGTCATTTCACATTTTTGGATGTACAACAAAACACTAAACAGGAAGGCCACAAAGATTATGAATTTCAAATCATATATATAATACAGTATGTGGTGAAATTATCCGCATAAGGATGACCAGGCAGGCGATTATATCAGTTCTGTTGCCCTCTCGGTGCTACTACCATGAACGCCCGGAAATCACACACGCGCGCGCACACACACACACACACACAGAGAGAGAGAGAGACCCTACTGTTATTATTAGGCTATTCAAAATCATAGGCCTATACTGAGCAAAAATCGCATTAGAACTTCAAAGATCATAAAGCATTAAACCGACAGATGGCAGAGTCAACCGTTTACATAATTCTAATATCTCGGCTGCGTTTAGAATGCATTCTACTTTGCGTCGCTACGTTTTACGTAACGTTCGATTGGGGGGGCATTGATAATGAGCACAAAGGCACGTGTCACTTACTGTAGAGCGTATAAACTCAGGCCATTGAATGAGTTTTTTTGTTGTTGTTTTTTTTAATCTCACCTCGGGAGAAGTGGGTGGACGGCGTACCCCCGCATACCACGCCCACTACACCCCTGGCATGAGGCAATACAAGCAGTCAGATACTGAACAACATTTTATTGGCTGTTGTGTGTATCGCTCCTGTTTTAAACAAAATTGAATGTTATAGAGTTTCAAATATGAAAAAGAAAACAAATTACAGCTGTTTAGTGTTTTTAGCGTTAATAATAACCTGTCTCTCACAGTCCTCTTCCTCCGCCCCAGCCATCTTGCTAAGCTAGTGCTCTCTCGACTGGCGTGCAGCTACAGACTGCGCATGTCTGTGATGTTGCTCCGGAAATGCCCACGGAAGTTTTTTTTTTAAATACGCTGAATCGATCTGGCATGTTGCCGAATCGATGCTGAATCGTCCATGCCCCGCATTGCGATGCATTGCCGAATCGATTATTGTTGACACCACTACTTTGCATGGAAGGAAAATTGACGTGGTGATCTTTGTTTACATGAAAGTAGCATCGTGCTAGCTCATAGGGGGTAGGGCTTTCCTTAATGTCATGCAAATGAGCACCATTATGTGCCCGCCCTACACCCAGAGTAGCTAAGATGGAAAACTTTGAGGGCGATTTTCTCCCTTTCCTGTTTTAAGAAGTATACACTTTCAAAAGGCCACACATTCTTCAAATATTGTCAGATCTCCACATGGAAGGCATCATTGGAAAGCTTAGAAACTGTACTTTCTGAATCTGTCAATAACTCAAAATGCCCCCGGGCCGACATGTGTCCCTGGATTCTGTGATCTGCTACATTTGCTTCTGTTTGTTAACATTTTTCTTGACAGCGGGGTTTAGGTTAAGCCTTGCTTGCATGAAAGATGGTGTCCGTCTATAACCCCAGCTGTAATTATCACATGATGCATGTCGTCATGCACAGGGGTCTATAAATAGTATGCGTACCATACTACAACAGCGGGGGTATATAAAATAACTTGCAAAGCAGTAAATGAAACTGAGACTAAGAAAACAGCCAAGACATAATGGCGGATACGTAGTGACGGACGCTTTTAGAAGAAGAAGAAATCTTTATTTGTCACATGCACACTTCAAGCACAGTGAAATTCATCCTCTGCATTTAACCCAGGCCTACCTGAATCATCCAAATGTCAATCCTATTGACAACTGAAGACACCGAAGACACTGGTATGCTACGTCACACACGAGAGTAGGGTGACAGCTGCATCCATTCCAACAACAAACTGACTACTAACGCGCGTGTCTTACATTACTTGACTCGGGTCACATAAAGGTTACTCTCGAGTTATGCATAATGGGATTTTTAGTGATGCAGTGCTTGTGATGCAGTGCTTGCAAAGCACAGCATCACTATTGTTCTTCTGCGTGTTTCTTCTTAAACTTATTCATCTTCCGTACAAATTTCGATTTTGAATAACTCAATAACCGTACGTCGCACACAGACAAGCAATATATCAAAACGTGTGGCTCGATCGGACTCGCTATGCTATTACTTTGTTTGTTATTCTACGATTTTTTCGCGACACAGTCACGAAAAAATCGTCCAAAATTTCCCATTCATTTCTATGGAATTAATTCAAACATCCGCTGCTCTGGCATGCTTTCACCTAGAGACATGATTCAAACTTTAAAACGTAGAGAAACTTCTCTGTGGATCTGTCATTCAACTTTTTTGCTAGGTTCTATACTTTTGGATCAGTCCCAGCTCAAACACCATGTAGGTTCCTGGAGAAAATCAGGCTTTATAATGGGTGTCTATTGCGTTACACACCAGTGGAGCTCAGGAATTTAGACTGCAGGCAGCCTGAAAAAAAAAGCTCAAACTTTCTCATTTAAACTGTGATTTCAGCCACAATTCTCACTCTACACACACAATTTTCTCAAAAGTAGTAGCCACAATTGTTGGAAAACATAGCACTTTTTCAAACCTCCGCTGCTCTGGCATGCTTTCACCTAGAGACATGATTCAAACTTTAAAACGTAGAGAAACTTCCCCTGTGTGGATCTGCCATTTAACTTTTCTGCTAGGCTCAATACTTTTGGATCAGTCCCAGCTCAAACACCATGTGGGTACCTGGAGAAAATCAGGCTTTATAATGGGTGTCTATTGCGTTACACACCAGTGGAGCTCGTTAAGTTAGAGTGTAGAGAGCTTGAAAAAATAGCTCAAACTTTCTCATTTAAACTGTGTTTTCAGCCACAATTTTCACTCTACACACATAATTTTCTCAAAAGTAATAGCCACACTTGTCGTGATTCACACGATGTGTCTCCCTGAACGATAGGATTTACAGTTTTTGAATGTGAAGCCTGAAAGTAAGGAGAGGACAGGCGCGCTTCCCCATAGAATCCCATTATAAACGTGGCAGCGCTTGTACTGCAAAATCAGAAAAGTCACTCGTTTTTAACTTGCTCTAGCGTCCTCATTTTTTACACTACAGACAAAAAAATTACATCAACGTGTTCAGGAGAGCCTTGTGGCACTCAATGTGAAAGAATTCTGTGAATATCTCCTTCCATTTTCGTGTAAATCCCCATTGTTTGGAGGGTGCACTCTGAGCAAATACTGCCCTTTCTGTGTGCCTTTGTCTCTAAACGGCGCTTATATTACTGAGTAAGTGCAGCACGTGGGTGGGGGAGGGGCTGCTCGCTATGGATAATGTGGTCCCCCCCCCCAAAAAAAAACGAATTTGCATGATTCATGAGGGTTGCATTTTTATGCCTGAAAATCCAGAATTCCGGAAAAATCTGGAAGAATCACATCCTCGGATATCCTCTCTCTTTCTCTCTCTCTCTATATATCCTCCTGAGAACCAACCCATAGACTTGTGTCCTCGGTAGTTGACATTTGTTTTATGTGCACACCCTCTTACTCTTTCAGGCTATTCACTTGAATCTTGGTGTCTTGTTAAGAGTACATCCTGGGCTTTCCAATGATATATCATGTGACTAGAAGGGTTGCTGGGAAATTCCTAGTAAGGAAATCACAACAAAAGAGAAATTGAGAGTAGAGCTGTGCAATATATCATATTTTTATCACGATATCGATATTGGTGTCAAACGATATCAAAATTCATAATATCGATATGAAACGATTTTTTGTCATTTGTAAGGTAAAACGAACCCTTCTGTCCCCTAAGGCACACCGTAGCCTTGTATACGTCATCCATTCTACTCCCGCGATATCTCCGCAACAGTAAAAAATCAGTTCTTCTGTTTTCATACGTGTCGGGTGATTTGATATATTGATTTGTTAATATGTTGTTTGATTTGCTTGCTAATAGTTATAATAATACAATTAACATATATTTACATCATATTTTTGGATGTGGGACTGGGTAATGTAAAAATGGCATCTACGGAAGAAAACAAGCACAACAATATTAGCACATATCCAGCTTGCTAGCCGTGTTAGATGTGTTAAACCGTGTGGATTTAAGTGGAATAATTGCGAGTCGTCCTGTGGTCAAGGCAGCGTTTTAAGGTAAGGCAGTTTGGTTATTAATGTTGCCCGCCGCGGCATGTTTACTTGGGTTCATTTGATTTTGACTTGTGCATCTGCAGCTAGCATCATGCTTTGAAGTAGGTTCTGCTAAGGACGGGTTTATTGCGCGATGTAGACGGACTCAGATGTAATTACATTGTTTTTAAAATTCCGTGCGCTTAAAACGGTGTCCCCCTGCTAATCATGTAGCCCTAATCATGTGTTGCTTTTACTTTTCGAGTGAAATATCTCTGCAAATGGTATTTCAATGCTGACATGCCAAAAAGATAGCGGAGTCCACATTTGGAAGATGAAGGAAGAGAAGCCTGATGCTTGAAAATAGATCGCTTAATCCACAACGCATATCTGTATTTAAGACATAACCTGCAACTAGTGGGGATGTTTTGGAATGACTGTGCATAGGGTGTTTTTGGCCACTGAACACTACAGTAACCCACAGTAGTAGGAGGACTACTGGGTTCGTGGATTTTGTCTGTTGACTGAGCGACGCATGGTGTTTGCCTTGTGCCATTTCATGTAGCATCTAGCTGCAGTGCCACCTACACTTTCAGGGAATATTTACATGCCGCTGAGCTATTTTCATGTATGTTAATTCTTAAGGACTTGTCTCTATATTGTGCGTGTTCACACACGGACTGGCCATCAGGAGTAGCGGGAGTTTTCCCGGTGGGCCGGTGGTTCAGTGTGGGCCGGCGGAGAAAAAAAAAAGCAGTTGCGCGCTGGCCTTTAATATGATAAGCAATGTTAACAGTTTCTTTAAGAAACTGTTAACATTGTTTATTACAGTTGCGCGCTGGCCTTTAATATGATAAGCAATGTTAACAGTTTCTTAAAGAAACTGTTAACATTGCTTATCATATTAAAGGCCAGCGCGCAACTGTTTTTTTTTTTTCTCCGCCGGCCCACAAACTCCCGCTACTCCCGATGGCCAGTCCGTGTGTGTGCGTGTTTAATGTTGGTGTCTTAACAACACACAAGCTTACGTTGTAGTGTGTGTGTGTGAGAGAGAGATTTTATCCTTGGCTGGCTACGAGCCAGTGTGGACGTTACGCAGTAATCACTGGTAATACCAGTGCTGGCTCCATCCTCTGTGATCGGAAATGTTGAGTGAGGAGAACGTGAGCCTTGTGCAGGCGATAGGACCTATGCAAAGTACGCGCTTGCACAGTAAATAGTTTAAGTAAAAGGCGTTTCAGGGTACAACGGGAAGGGTTGACAGGTAGCCTATGAGGCCTGTACTATAAAAATGTGGCCCGGTGCCTCGGGTGTTGATGATCGGGGCTTTAAAAAAAGGTGTATAAATATCGTTTTAAAAATCGCGATATCAATATTTACTGAAAAAATCGTGATATTGATTTTTTCCAATATCGAGCAGCCCTAATTGAGAGACATGTTTTTTTTCTTGGTTCCCAGGAGGATATAGATAGTGTTGGGGTGGTGGAGGTGTGGTGAGATAGGATCCAAAAGCAGAACACAGACAGTTATCCAATAAATAAGGTGATTTAATCCAGGGAAAAAGGGCATGGCAAAAAGGTAAACAAACAGGACAAAAAACAAATGGCAAAAATAGTCCAGGAAAAAAAGAGACAAAAAACTTGACAAAAACACGAGACAGGCAAGGGCAAAAATGCTAGTGCAAAAAACCATATGCAAAAAAAAAAAACATGAACCAGAAAAAATAGCTAGAGCAAACAACCATGAGATACAGAAATGGCTAGAGTGGCAAATGAGACGTTCTGGCAAAGTCAGAGTCTGAGAATGGCGTATTTATAAGCAGCGGTGAAAACCAGGAAGTGAATACAGGTGAGATGGAATTCCCGTTCCGGATCGGCGCTGGAGTGGATGGACGGACGGACGGACCGACCCACCCACCCGTAATCCAGTGAGTGGAAGTGCTGGCTTCAGGTGGGGGTGCTCAAGCATGTTGGTTGCCGGGAGCCATGAGCTGGGTTTTCCCTGACCGGAGCAGCAGTAGGCAACCCACCCACTGAGAGTTTAGCTATGAGCTTTCCTCTGTGACATGCTCAAACAGCTTGAGGAAGGCATCGGGGTCATCCTGTGGCCCCATCTTCACCAGCTGGACAGGCATGCTGGCTGCAGGAAAGACCGCTGGAGCACCTGCAGACTGGATCCAGATCCATATCACCTGCCAGTCCTCTGCCTCGCCTTCGAGCAGAGCCTGGAAGTGCTAGCCCTGATCTACCGTCAGCACAATGAGCGCGTGCTGCTGGTGATGGATGTCATTGGTGATCATTTGGAGGAGCTCTCTGACTGGTTCGGATCCCATGGTGGGGTACGAGCCTCAGTCCTGGGTTTCGGCACCAGTGTAACAACTTTTGAACTTATGGGGAAACAGAGGAACTGGAAACAGACTTCAGAACAGGTGAGTTCCTTTATTTAGCACACTTTTCAGTGACAGCCCAACACATAAACGTACTCACATGTGGGGTGATGCTGCTCTCTCTCTCTCATTCCGCTCAAATTGTCCAGTTGCTTAGTTTGAATTAAAAGGAAACATTGACAGTTTTGTGTGTACTGAGAAATGCTAAGTGTGAGTACATTTGGTGATATCACTTTGAATTACAAACCCAAATGAGAAAAGGTTAGGATGGTACAGAAAATGCAAATAAAAATAGAAAGCAATCCTTTCGAAATTTACTTTGATTTGTATTTCATTCCAGACAGTATGAACCCAAGATATTTCATGTTTTGTCTGTTCAAATTCATTTAATTTCTGAACACATATCCAATTAATTATTATTACTTGAAAGCAGTAATTTTTTTTCAGGTTGAGAATCCACTTATAAAATGAGATGCAAAGGACAACACACATCATAAATGTAAATTGTTGACTCTTCCAAAAGGCTTTTAGGCCTTATGTGTTTTTGTCGCCACTTCATTCAGTCGAATATTTTTAATATATGGTATATTAATTGGGAATGATGTTATCATGTTTATTTAAACACTTTATTTTAATATTCTTACTACATCTGGAGGTTCAGATTGCAGCCAACCACAACAAAATCTGATTGTGTTAATCTGATTGTCAGTTAAAGAAATGAGAGTATTTCAGGCTATATTAACAAACGATATGCCAAAGCATTTAAGTAAGTCTATTTACTGATATTATATAGCAAATCATGCTGATTGTGAAATAAAGAATATTGGATTTCAGTGGTCAATGTGTGCACAGTGTGATATCATTTTACCAAAATGTCATTAACTGGATGTTTATTCCAGTTATTGTTGTTTTTATGTTGTTCCCTTGATCTTTCATCTTGTCATTTATAAATAACAAAATCCCACTGATGATTAAAACAGTTTTACATCTGTAGAAGCTTAAGTGTTTCTTGGACCAGTTCAAACCAATCTTGTTTGACTTGTTACTTTATTTAAAAGAAAAATAAAGAGAAGAAAAAGAAATGGAGTGCATGATTTCCCTCAAATAATTTCCATCTAGGTTTCCTTAATGGTGTGTTCCTCTCATGGCTTGAGTAGATTTTCATTGACATGACCTGTCTGCATTGGTGGATTAATTCTTTAATACTGGAATAAAGTTGAGGACCTGTACAATAAATTAGAACAATTATTTCCATTCTCCCTAGGGGTCTGTGTATATTTATCTTTTGACTTGTGCGTATTGTGTATTACTCAGCTAATTGTAATATATTATTGCAAATTAATAGTAATTGTATTTGTCACATATTTTAGATGTTCATACTCCCCCCCTCCCCCCCACTGTGGGAATATTGTATAGAGAATGTAATATTTATACAGATGCTTATTGCATAAGAGGAGACCACACTTACAGGTCATTTACTAGATGAAATCAAACCAATCATAAGTACTGACAGGATTGTGAATGGGTAAGAGGTTACATTCCACCCAGCTAAGCTTGCTAGGTTAGTGTTTTCAAGCAACATATATATAATATATAAATCTCCTTCTCACCCCCGGCGGGGGGGTGATATCCATGTCATCCTCAAGCTCGGGTCCTCTACCAGAGGCCTGGGAGTTTGAGGGTTCTGTGCAGTATCTTCGATGTTCCTAGAACTGCGCTCTTCTGGACTGAGGCTTCAGATGTTGTTCCTGGGATTTGCTGGAGCCACTCTCCCAGCTTGGGGGTTACTGCCCCAAGTGCCCCCACTACCACGGGGACCATGTAACCCTTGACCTTCCACATCCGTTCCAGCTGCTCTTTCAACCCTTGATACTTCTCAAGTTTCTCATGTTCCTTCTTCCTGATGTTGGCATCAGCTGGGATTGCCACATCTATCACCACCACCCTCTTCTGCTCTTTGTCCACCACCACTATGTCCGGTTGGTTAGCCAGGATCTGTTTGTCAGTCTGGAAGCTGAAGTCCCACAGAACCTTGGCCCTGTTGTTCTCAGCCACCTTCTGTGGTATGGCCCATTGGGACTTGGGTACTTCTATTCCATACTGGTTGCAGATGTTCCTGTATACTATCCCAGCCACTTGCTTGTACCTCTCCATGTACGCTGATCCAGCTAGCATCTTACACCCTGCTACTATGTGCTGGACTGTTTCAGGGGCTTCTTTGCACAGTCTGCATCTTGGGTCTGATCTACTCTGGTAGATCCTGGCCTCTATGGCTCTTGTGCTTATGGCCTGTTCTTGTGCTGCCATGATTAGTGCCTCTGTGCTGTCTGTCAGTCCTGCATTATCCAGCCACTGGTAGGATTTCTTGATATCAGCCACTTCCTCTATCTGACGGTGGTACATGCCATGTAGGGGTTTGTCCCTCCAGGTTGTCTGTTCCTCCTCCTCCTCTGCACTCTCATCAGGGTTCTGCTGCCTGAGACATTCACTTAGCAGTTCATCCTTTGGGGCCATCTTTCTGATGTATTCTCGGATTTTTGATGTTTCATCCTGGACCGTGGTCTTGACGCTCACTAGCCCTCGGCCTCCCTCTTTCCGCTTAGTGTATAGTCTCTGGGTGCTGGACTTGGGGTGGAACCCTCCATGCATGGTGAGGAGCTTTCTAGTCTTGATATCTGTGGCTTCTATCTCCTCCTTTGGCCAGTTTATGATACCAGCGGGGTATCTGATGACTGATAGTGCATACATGTTGATGACTCGGACCTTTTTCTTACCATTCAGCTGACTTTTCAGGACCTGCCTTACTCTCTGGAGGTATTTGGCTGTGGTTTACTTCCTTGTGGCCTCTTCATGGTTTCCATTAGCCTGTGGAATGCCAAGGTACTTGTAGCTGTCTTGGATATCACCTATGTTGCCCTCTGGTAGGTCAATCCCCTCAGTCCGGATCATCTTGCCTCTCTTTGAGACCATCCAGCCACACTTGTCCAATCCGAATGACATCCCTATGTCATCGCTGTAGATCCGGGTGGTGTGGATCAGCGAGTCTATTTCTCGCTCGTTCCTGGCATACAGCTTGATGTCATCCATGTAGAGCAGGTGGCTGATTGTTGCCCCACTACGGAATCGGTACCCGTAGCCGCTCTTCGTGATGATCCGACTGAGGGGGCTCAGGCCTATGCAGAACAGCAGTGGTGATAGTGCATCTCCTTGGTATATGCCGCACTTGATGTTGACTTGGGCAATGATGTTGACTTGGGCCTCTAGGGTTGTCTTCCACATTTCCATTGAGTTCTGGATGAAGGTCCTTAGGTTCCTGTTGATCTTATACAGTTCCAGACATTCCAGTATCCATGTGTGTGGCATTGAGTCGTAGGCTTTCTTGTAGTCAATCCAGGCAGTGCACAGGTTGGTCTGTCTCTTCTTACAGTCTCGGGCGACTGTTCTATCGACCAGTAGCTGGTGCTTGGCTCCTCTGGTGTTACTGCCAATCCCTTTCTGTGCCTCGCTCATGTATTGAGCCACATGCTTACTCATTTTTGCTGCAATGATGCCTGACAGGGCCTTCCATGTTGTGCAGAGACAGGTAATTGACTGGTAGTTGGATGGGATGGGTCCCTTCTGGGGGTCCTTCATGATTAGGACTGTCCTGCCTTGGGTTAGCCATTCTGGGTGGGTCTCATCCCTCAGCAGCTGGTTCATCTGTGCTGCTAGGCGTTCATGGAGTGCAGTTAGCTTCTTCAGCCAGTACGTATGGATCATATCGGTGCTGTCCAGCTCTTCATCTTTGACACTCTTTCTTGGACGCCATTGAGATGGTTACTGGTTCTTGTTCTGGGAGGTTGCTGTGGTCAGTTCTTAGGTCCACTAACCATTGTTGTGTGATGCCTTTCTTTCCCATATGTTTTTCCAGTATTTTTCCACCTCAGCTCTTGGTGGGTCTGACCGGTTGTTGTTTCCCTGCCACTGAGAGGTTGTGTACACCTCCTTGGTGTATCTCTTCAACCGGGTGGCCAGAGCTGTTAGTCGCTGTTTGGCAGTTTCGAGTGCCTCTGGTATGGAGAGTGAGTTGTACTTCCTGGGTGCCCCTTTATTCACCATGTTCCCTTTCTGTAGTTCAGCTAGCTGGCTAACTTCTCTCCGTGCTGCCTTTATCTTGGCCTCTAATCATCTCTTCCAACTGTTTGTTATGTCCCGAGCCCACCTTGTCTCCAAGCATCTCCATGATTACTGTTGCTGTACTGTGTATCAGCTTGTTGGTGATCAGACAATCTATCAATCTTCAATTGGGCTCCAGGTTTCCAGTTGGGTCACGATCTTCCTTCTCAGGTCAGCAGCTTGTGTTGAGGCTGTTAGCTGTACCCAATCTCTGGTTGTGGGGATGATGATGACATCTCCCCACTGACCTGTCTTCCTGGCTCCCCCTTGCCATAGCATCATTGTTGTATTTCATTAATCTCTAGTTGTGATAGTAGATTTTGATTGTTAGTTTGTTCTTTGAAGTATCCAATGGTCGCTGCATGTATCCCCTCTGGGATTGCTTGTATAGTAGCATTCCAGCAAATCCGTATTTTCTGTCCTCGTCCATCGATGTCTTGTTCCAGTAGCCCATTTCTCATCAGTTTGCCCTGGTTCCCTAGCAACTGACGCAACAACTGACGCCTTGTTGGCCCGGGCGACGTCTGAGCCGGTATGACTCTATCAGTTACGTCTTCACTCATAACTGAGGTAGGCTGATATATCATATCTTGCCTAAGGACCCTTACTGGATGATGTTTTGCCCCGACCGGGATTCGAACCCCGATCTCCCGCATCGTAGTCAGTGAGCATTACCACTGTACTATCCAGCTGATGTATATATATAAGAAAAATCTTTTTGATCCTGACAGCAGCAATGAGATTTGTCATTTGTGTGGAGCTAAATTTCCTGTTAGCAATAAAGGACACAATGTTGTAGGCTCAACACACCAACACAAGAAAACATCTGAAAGCTGAGAAATGTTTTCCTCTCAGACTGACTTGTCAGCAGACAGAATCACAAACATGATCATTTGTAGCTTTGGGATGTAAGATTTGTTTTTACAACTCAAGTGTCCACATCTTCCAAACATTGTTAAAATGTTTCGACCGGTATGTTAGTAGAACTTGCTGATATACAAGGTCTATTTAAAATTGAAGTCCTTTTGCATGTTCAAAAAGAAAAAAAAGTTTAATAAAGATATACAGTGGTGCTTGAAAGTTTGTGAACCCTTTAGCATTTTCTATATTTCTGCATAAATGTGACCTAAAACATCATCAGATTTTCACACAAATCCTAAAAGTAGATAAAGAGAACCCAGTTAAACAAATGAGATAAAAATATTATACTTGGTCATTTATTTATTGAGGAAAATGATCCAATATTACATACCTGTGAGTGGCAAAAGTATGTGAACCTTTGCTTTCAGTATCTGGTGTGACCCCCTTGTGCAGCAATAACTGCAATTAAACATTTGCGGTAACTGTTGATCAGTCCTCCACACTGGCTTGGAGGAATTTTAGCCCATTCCTCCATACAGAACAGCTTCAACTCTGGGATGTTGGTGGGTTTCCTCACATGAACTGCTCGCTTCAGGTCCTTCCACAACATTTCCATTGGATTAAGGTCAGGACTTTGACTTGGCCATTCCAAAACATTAACTTGATTCTTCTTTAACCATTCGACTTGTGTGCTTAGGGTCGTTATCTTCCTGTATGACCCACCTTCTCTTGAGATTCAGTTCATGGACAGATGTCCTGACATTTTCCTTTAGAATTCGCTGGTATAATTCAGAATTCATTGTTCCATCAATGATGGCAAGCCGTCCTGGCCCAGATGCAGCAAAACAGGCCCAAACCATGATGATACCACCACCATGTTTCACAGATGGGATAAGGTTCTTATGGTGGAATGCAGTGTTTTCCTTTCTCCAAACATAACACTTCTTATTTAAACCAAAAAGTTCTATTTTGGTCTCATCCGTCCACAAAACATTTTTCCAATTGAGGTATTTCACTCACGTGACCAAGCCATGTGATGCTGCCATTTTGGACGGCACGGCTCGAATCGGTTTGAATGCGAGGAAGGCGACAAACGAAAAACATAAAAGAAAAAGGAGCGAGATGCAGAAAACACCTTCACTATCCAGCGACGTAGGGCATTTACAGGGCGAGAAGAGGGAGAGGTATTTGCAAAAATTGAGGTTAGCAGGCTTAGAGAACGACGTTTACCTGCTTCTACCAGGATTGTTCACTGACATACGGAAGTACACGAAGCCCTCGTCTTTACCTGACTTCGGCCCACATGATCTGTATACCTATGTCGTTAAAAACCCATCGCCATACACAGGTATTGATCTGAAAGCGTATAAGAGTTTGGATACCTACAAATATTTTGTGTCAGGCTGGGTAACATGCCTACATCAGCGGGTCGTCCCTGGAGCCGGTGGTCGCCATCTTATTACAGCTAAGGTTTGTTCACATTTTCATTTACTTTCAGTCCTCAGGATAAACAAAATGTTATTAAATGTCATTGAAATAACTTCTTAGTCTGTTGAGACATGGCCCGTTATAAATTTGCTGTTACCAGGCAATGACCAAGAACTGTATTATTAGGGTCGGTGTAGTTGTAGCAGTGTATTAGCAACTAGCTGTTAGCACTAGCTAATGTCAACAACATCATAGCTGGTATGTTACTGTAGCAATGTTTACGTTCAGTCATTTGGATGACTGTTAAAACCTTTCAGTCTCAAGTTTTTCCTTTACTGGATTTACTAGTTTACTGAGCTAGCGCGCTCGGGCAAGCTGGGAGCTAGCGTGCTCGGGCAAGCTGGGAGCTAGCGTGCTCGGGCAAGCTGGGAGCTAGCGCGCTCGGGCAAGCTGGGAGCTAGCGCGCTCGGGCAAGCTGGGAGCTAGCGCGTGCTAGCCTGCCGGCGGCCGGCGCACGCTAGCTCAGTAAACTAGTAAATCCAGTAAAGGAAAAACTTGAGACTGAAAGGTTTTAACAGTCATCCAAATGACTGAACGTAAACATTGCTACAGTAATATACCAGCTACTGTTGTTGACATTAGCTAGCTTGACGTTCAAAATGGCGGACACCGGGGAGTCACGTGACCCTGTGACGTCAGGTGAAATACCTCAATAGCCTTCTGGCTTGTCCATGTGATCTTTAGCAAACTGCAGATGAGCAACAATGTTCTTTTTGGAGAGCAGTGGCTTTCTCCTTGCAACCCTACCATGCACACCATTGTTATTCAGTGTTCTCCTGATGGTGGACTCATGAACATTAACATTAGCCAATGTGAGAGAGGCCTTCAGTTGCTTTGAAGTTACCCTGGGGTCCTTTGTGACCTCACCGACTATTACACACCTTGTTCTTGGAGTGATCTTTGTTGGTCGACCACTCCTGGGGAGGGTAACAATGGTCTTGAATTTCCTCCATTTGTACACAATCTGTCTGACTGTGGATTGGTGGAGACCAAACTCTTTAGAGATAGTTTTGTAACCTTTTCCTGCCTGATGAGCATCAACAATGCTTTTTCTGAGGTCCTCAGAAATCTCCTTTGTGCCATGATACACTTCCACAAACATGTGTTGTGAAGATCAGACTTTGATAGATCCCTGTTCTTTAAATAAAACAGGGTGCCCATTCACACCTGATTGTCATCCCATTGATTGAAAACACCTGACTCTAATTTTAGCTTCAAATTAACTGCTAATCCTAGAGGTTCACATACTTTTGCCACTCACAGATATGTAATATTGGATCATTTTCCTCAATAAATAAATGACCAAGTATAATATTTTTGTCTCATTTGTTTAACTGGGTTCTCTTTATCTACTTTTAGCACTTGTGTGAAAATCTGATGATGTTTTAGGTCATATTTATGCAGAAATATAGAAAATTCTAAAGGGTTCACAAACTTTCAAGCACCACTGTATATGCATCTCCTGTATCTAAATTTGCAAAGATTTTTATTTGGTAATTGAGCTAATTACCTCACCCAGGATAGAGTCCACCAAGTTGCACAGTATTGTTTTAGGTGGGATTTATTTTTTTTTAAATATGCATTTAGGTTTTTTTTAAAGCAATATTATGGAAAAATGGTTGGACCAATCTTCATGAAAATTTCAGGATAGATGGGCATTGGTCTCACATAGAACCTCCAACATTTTGAGGGTCATCCTGTCAGTCAAAGTCACCAAAAAGTTTTTTTTTTTTTGCGATATATTCCTTTCCAGTATATTCATCATATGTACTTCAAACAAATTCAAAATGTGCATCTTTCAATTCTGCTTCCATTGCTATGCAACATGATGGGGTATCTCTCATAACTTTCTTAGCGGTTGGGGTTCAAATGTCAGGGGTCAAGGTCATGGGTTTTCAGAGGCTCATAACTGGGAAACGGTTCAAGATAGACAGATATTTAATATTATTGACATATAGAAAGTCATATATGGGCTCTCATTTGGCACCATGACCTTTGACCATGAGTGACCCTGAAAGGTCAAACTCAAGGTCATGGGTATTCAGAGGCTCATCACATTAAAATGGTTAATGATAGAATACATTTACCATGATCAACATATAAGGAGTCCCATATGGGCTTTCAGTTGCCACCATGACCTTTGACCTTGAATGACTTTGAAATGTCAAACTCAAGGTCATGGATTTTCATATAACCTGACAGCTGATGATTGAGAAATATTATCATTATCAACATATAGGTAGTCCCATATGGGCTTTCACTTAGCACCATGAATGGTGACCTTGAGTGAACTTGAAATATCAAACTGAAGGTCATGGATTCACCTTGTAAGGTCAATAGGCCAGACTGCCAGGTGAGGTTTGTTTTGCCTGGCAACACTTGTTTCTTTGTGAGCACCATTACAGGAAAATGGCTGGACCAATCTTTATGAAACTTTCAGGATAGATGGGCATTGGTCTCAAATAGAACCTCCAACATTTTAAGGGTCATCCAGTCAAGGTCAAGGTTAACAAAAAGGTAAAAATCCTTTTTTTTATATCTTCCTTCATATTCATCATATTTACTTCAAACCAATTTCAAAAGGCTCATCGTCCAATTCTTCTTCCACTGATGTGCTACATGATGGGGCATCTCTCATAGTTTTCTTTCAAACTCTGATTTGTTTGCTTGTGTGTGTGTGTGTGTGTGTGTGTGTGTGTGTGTATCTGTCTGTTAACAATCTAGCGTCCAGGCGGTTGCACCAATTGACTTCAAATTTTCAGGGTAGGTGGGCAATGGTCAATAGATTACCTCATTAAATTTTGGGGGTAATCAAGTAAAGGTGAAGGTTAAGGTCACCGGAAAGGTCAACCTTTTGGTCAAAATAACATATTTTGTATTATAACTCAAAAACGGTTGCCAATAGACAGATGTTTAATGTTCCGAGCATATAGGAACTCCCATATGGCCTTTCATTTGGCACCGTGATCATTGACCTTGAGTGACCTTGAAAGGTCACACTCATCATCCCAGATTTTCAGAGGGCTGGAACTTGAAAACGGTTGATGGTAGACAGATATTTACCATTATCAACTTATAAGAAGTGCCATATGGCCTTTCGTTTGGCACCATGACCATTGAACTTGTATGACTTTGAAATATCAAACTCAAGTTCATGGATTTTCATAGGACTATAATCTGACAGCTGATGATTGAGAAATATTACCATTATCAACATATAGGTATAAAATAAGTGCTGCCGGGCGAGGTTTGTTTTGCCTGGCAACACTTTTTTCATTTATTTTCATACATTGTTTAACCTTTTTCAGTCTTCTTTCTTTTCTCTCATTCAGTTAAATTAATCTTATATAATGAGACTTGATGTAACCCCTGGTTGCAGAAAAGCTTATTATGACTTTGTAGAGTCTTTTTCATCTTGAGAGGGTGCAGCTGTGTGGAGGGGATTTTACTTCTAGAGACCATGACTTTACATCTGTTACATTTGGAAGATACGAAAGGAAGACATAATGTAGTTGAGACTGATAGTGATGTTTTTACCTCTAATTGGACTGAAAACACATGTACAATCATATCTCTCAGTGTTAAGACGACATCACTTGGTGACCAACTATGGGTTGTTTCCTGCTTCTCTATGATAATTTAGTCTTATTTTATGGTAATCCATGTAAATCTAATGTTTATTTTACCAATGTGCAGGAAGTTTTTTGTCTCTTTGTAACCAATCACCTGAACATTATTATACATTTTCATTCTCATCTCATTATCTCTAGCCGCTTTATCCTGTTCTACAGGGTCGCAGGCAAGCTGGAGCCTATCCCAGCCGACTACAGGTGAAAGGCGGGGTACACCCTGGACAAGTCGCCAGGTCATCACAGGGCTGACACATAGACACAGACAACCATTCACACTCACATTCACACTTAGTCAATTTAGAGTCACCAGTTAACCTAGTGGTTCCCAAACTTTTTGGCTGGGGACCCCCTTTTGGACTTCAGAATATTTTTGGGACCCCCTGACATCGACCCCCCCCCCCCCCCCCCACCACCACCACCCATTATGCAGTGTGTAGTGTAGTGTAAAGTTGATACGGCTCCTTAGCGTGCGACCCTGCAGCCTGCGTCTCTATCTTTTAATGTTGTAGCTGTTTAAATTGACTTCTTAAAATTTTGTTTTCGAGTATGAATGTATTCTGTCAGTGATTTTTAGCCATGCATATTATTGGAACTTTTTTGGAACTCCTCGTGATCTTCCTCTTGGTATCGTTGCTACTGGGGGCTCCTAGGCCTACCTGTTGAAAGCAGGTGGACTTGGAATTACCGGGAGAGCAACATACAGCAGGGAGTTTGTCCTCTCGCTGCGGACTTCAACAGCCGGGGTTATCCCTGCTACTATCCCGAGGGAGCTGCGGTGTGCACCGGCCTTGAAACCTCGGAAGAGGGGGAAGAGAGGTGGCTTACGCCGGAGATTGAAAACTTTTCGGCTGGATAATCGCCGCAAGCTACCACCGCTCCCCTCTGTATTGTTATCAAATGTGCAATCCATCCATAACAAGATTGACGAATTGGAATTATGGACTAAGACTAGAGCGGAGATCAGGGAGTCGTGTTTACTTGTTTTTACGGAATCATGGCTCACCGACCTAGATCGGGACGAGGATCTGTCAATAACTGGGTTTGGAAGCCCAATTCGGCTTGACAGGTCACCGGAGGCAACAGGAAAAAACAGAGGAGGAGGGGTGTGTTTTTACATCAACGAGCGGTATTGCAATACTATTACGATCAGGGAAAAAATATGCACTGCCGACATAGAATTACTGTCCATCTCACTACGCCCCTTCTACCTTCCGCGTGAGTTTCAACAACTTTTTTATACACTGGTATACATTCGGGCGGCACGGTGGTGTAGTGGTTAGCGCTGTCGCCTCACAGCAAGAAGGTCCGGGTTCGAGCCCCGTGGCCGGCGAGGGCCTTTCTGTGTGGAGTTTGCATGTTCTCCCCGTGTCCGCGTGGGTTTCCTCCGGGTGCTCCGGTTTCCCCCACAGTCCAAAGACATGCAGGTTAGGTTAACTGGTGACTCTAAAATTGACCGTAGGTGTGAATGTGAGTGTGAATGGTTGTCTGTGTCTATGTGTCAGCCCTGTGATGACCTGGCGACTTGTCCAGGGTGTACCCCGCCTTTCGCCCGTAGTCAGCTGGGATAGGCTCCAGCTTGCCTGCGACCCTGTAGAACAGGATAAAGCGGCTACAGATAATGAGATGAGATGGTATACATTCACCCGCGCGCAAATGCAGCCGCTGCTGCTCAGCTGATTGCAGACACTCCACATAAACTGGACGAAATTTGCCCCGATGCACCTAAATTTATTTTGGGAGATTTTAACCACTGTGATTTGAGTAAGACTATGAGAACTTATGATCAATATGTTACTTGTACTACAACGCAGAAAATGACCTTGATTGATCTGTGCTATGGGTCAGTGGACGGTGCTTACAGCTCCATACCTATGCCTTCCTTGGGAGCTTCCTATCATAACAGTGTTTACCTCATGCCAGTGTACAAACCTTCTTTCAGACGCCTAGAACACAATGAGAGAACTGTGAAACTCTGGTCAGAGGATAGTATCTCTTCACTTCAAGCATGTTTTGAGTGTACGGTCTGGAAGTGCTTTCAGGAAGGGTCTGAGAACATTGATGAACTTGCAGACACGGTATCATCATATATCACATTTTGTGTGGATATGGTCATCCCAACTAAGACTACCATCACTTTTCCGAACAACAAACCATGGATGACGAAAGAACTAAAATCTGTCATTAACAAGAAAAAGAGGACTTTCTATACTGGTGACATTTGGGAGATTAAAGCGGTGTGCAAAGAAGTAAAAAATGAGATTAGGAAAGCTAAAATGAAATATAGAAGAAAAGTAGAAGAGCAATACAGGGGAGGGGATCTTAGAGCCGCCTGGCGAGGAATAAAGTCAATGGCATCATTAAACCAACAAGCCGAATACGGCAGAAGGACTATTACTATCCAAGGTGTTGAGTTATGTGATCTTCCAAATGCTTTTAATTTATTTTACTCACGTTTCGAATCCGATGACTTTGGTAACAATATTTCTATGTGGAGAAACACTCTGGTTCCTAATCATGACCTAATAATATCTCAGGAGCAAGTAACAACCCTGTTTAAGAAGGTCAATATTAGGAAAGCTGCTGGTCCTGATGCTGTTTGCGGACGCACACTACGTCATTGTGCAGAACAACTAAGTGGAGTTTTCACCTCCCTCTTCAATATGTGTGCAACAAAAGGGCTGATTCCCCAAATATGGAAGAGCTCCACTATAATACCATTAGCTAAATTAAATAAACCTAAGGAGCTGAAAGACTTTAGACCTGTAGCTCTTACATCCTTGGTGATGAAGAATTTTGAAAAAATCCTCAAAAATGAAATTTTGTCCTTGGTCACTGGGAAGCTGGATCCACTACAGTTTGCATATCAAACAGGCAGAAGTGTGGATGATGCAAAACTTTTTATTTTAGATAAAATATATAAACACTTGGAGAAACCTGGCTCCCATGCCAGGCTTTTATTTGCAGATTTTTCTTCTGCTTTCAATAAAATGCAGCCGCATATTTTGATTGAGAGACTGAAAAATGACTTTCAATTACCAAATCAATTACTGCTTTTGATTTTAAATTTCTTAATAGATAGAAGTCAGAGAGTCTTAGTAAATGGTCATTTGTCTCAACCAATCACTTCAAATACTGGCTCGCCACAAGGATGTGTACTCTCTCCCCTGCTATTTATTCTATATACAGACAGCTGTAGGTCTTCCCAGCAAGGAAGCTACCTGGTTAAGTTTTCAGATGACACTGCACTGCTATCCCTGTTCCAAGGTCCACATTCCACTCATGGGCCAACACTGACATCATTTGTGAAGTGGTGCGACAATAACTTTCTAGACTTGAACGTAGATAAAACAAAGGAGCTCATAATAGATTTTAGGAGAGCGAAGGCCGAATCAAAGGCAAGTGTCATACATGGGGGGGAAGTTGAAATAGTTGATTCTTACAAATACTTAGGCACAATATTTGATAGTGACTTGAACTTTCATTTAAATGCAGAGACAATTGTTAAAAAGGGACAGCAGAGAATTCATCTACTGAGGAAGCTTAACTCCTTCAGTGTCTCTAAAACCATTTTGTGTAATTTTTATCAGTCTTTTATTGAAAGTCTTTTAACGTTTTCTTTTTTATGTTGGTTTAACACTTTATCAGTCAAAGACAAAAACAGTCTTAGTAGTATTGTTAACACCTCATCAAGGATTATTGGAACATACCTTAACGGTTTGAGCGCTCTGTTTAACAAACAGGCAGTCCAAAAGGCTAGAAGTATCATTAGCCAACCTGACCATGTGTTAAGTGGTCAGTTTTCTTTAATGCCCTCTGGGAGGCGCTATTACTCGGTCAGAGCGAAAACAAATAGGTACTCAAATTCTTTCATCCCTGTAAGTATTAGATTATTAAATAAGATGGTAGGGATAGAGTACACCAATGAGAACTTGATTTTTTAAATGCTGGCTATCACTGTCAGGGTAGGGTGTGATGTTTGACTGGATGTGTGTATATTGGATGTATGTGTATATGTCTTGTGTTCTCTTAATTATTTTTAATTTATTGTTGTCTGATGGAGACTGAGCTGTAAACTAAATTGCCCATTGATGGGACAAATAAAGTAAACTTGAACTTGAAAACATTCTAACTGATGATCTGATACAGTTATATTGTTAACTACAGGGTCACTTACATTGTCTGACCTTAAATTAGTAGTTTGAATTTTTTGTCGGATATTCTCAATTTTGTCATTAAAAAAATTCATGAAATCGATGCTACTACATACTACAGGTGTGCATGTGTCTATAGTGGACTTATTCCTGGTTAATTTTGCTACAGTATTAAATAGGAATCTAGGATTATTTTTGTTATCTTCTATTAGGGAGGAGAGATATGTTGATCGAGCAGCACTAAGAGATTTTCTATACTTCAGGAAGCTCTCCTTCCATGCTAATTTGAACACTACCAATTTTGTTTGACACCATTTACGTTCCAATTTTTGAGTGATCTGTTTTAATGTGCGAGTGTCATCATTATACCAGGGTGCTAATTTTTTGTCTCTGACCATTTTCCTTTTAAGAGGAGCTACATTATCTATGGTATGGCGGAATGTTGACTCTAAGCATTCAGTTGCCTGATCAAGTTTTGCAGGGGCTGACAGTGACCCAATCAAAGTTGATAACTCTGGGAGATCATTTATAAAGCTCTGTGCAGTAGATGACGTGAATGTACGTTTAATACAGTAGCGTGGTGAGGTGCATATAGTATTACTCAGACATATTTTGAATGAGATGAGATAATGATCTGAGATAACTTCAGACTGTGGAAGTATGACTATATTTTCTACATTTAACCCGAATGTTAGTATTAAATCGAGGGTGTGACCACAGTTATGGGTCGGTCCTATGACATTCTGATTAATCCCTACTGAATCTAAAATGGACACAAACGCTGTTTTCAAAAGGTCTTCTGGGTTATAGAAGTGAATATTAAAATCTCCGACAACTAAAACTTTGTCTAAGGAAATAACCAGATCTGAGATAAAATCTGCAAATTCAGAAAGAAGCTCAGAATATGGCCCTGGGGGCCTGTAAATAATAAGTAATGGAATTAACTGGGTAGACTTATTTTTTGAGGCTACATACATTATATGAGTATGAAGAACTTCAAATGTATGAAATTTATAACCAGGTTTTTGTGTTACACCTAGATAATCATTATAAATAACTGCAACACCTCCTCCTCTGCCAGTTAGACGAGGCTGGTGTATATAACTGTATCCAGGAGGACTCACTTCATTTAATGCTATATATTCATTTGGCTTAATCCATGTTTCAGTTAAACAAACTACATTAAACTCCTGATCAGTAATGAGTTCATTAACCATTAGCACTTTAGATGTAAGAGATCTAATATTTAATAACCCCACCTTTAGATCAAAGGTGCTGGCAGCAGCTGTACAGTCAGTATGATCTAATTTTATACTGATTAGGTTACTAGAACAAACTCTCTGAATATTTCTACCTTTTTGTTTAGCTCAGGGAACAGACACAGTCTCGATGTAGTGGACCCTGAGTGACGACTCTGTGCAGCTAGCAGACAGTCGGTTTAGCCTGTTCGTCTGCTCCCTGGCCTTGGCTCTGGATTATCAGAAATTAACTAGGCCTGTTCTGAGACTATGACCTATGCTGCAGGAAATGAGCAGCACCTTCCCGAGTGGGATGGATACTGTCCTGCCCTAACAGGCCAGCAGTGCCCTCAAAATTAGCCCAATTATCTATAAAGCCCACACTGTTTTCAGAGCACCACCTGGACAACCAGCAGTTCAGTGACCATAACCTGCTGTCAGCGACATCGCCACGCCGCATTGGGATGGGGCCAGAGCATACTACAGCATTGGACATCGCCTTCGCTAATTTAAACACCTCTACAAAGTTACTCTTAGTAACCTCAGACTGACAAAGGCATATATCATTAGCTCCTGCATGGATAACTATCTTTGAGAACCTGTGCTTGCCTAGGACCCTAAGATTACCTGCTATGTCTGGCGCCCTGGCTCCCGGTATACACCTGACTAAAGCTGCTGGTGCCTCTAAAGGCTGAGCTAATTTCACATGCCATATGATAGAGTCCCCTATAACCAGAGCTCTTTCAGGTCTCTCAGTGGGTGCATCACTAAGCAGAGCAAAACTGTTCGACACGTGACATGGAGAGGAGTGGTGCTCCCGTGGGCAAGCCTCAGCAGTAGCTTTGGCTCTACCCTTATGGCGCCGAGTCATCACCCATTCGCCCCACTGTAAAGGCTCTAATGCCGAAGTTGGGGGACTACTAACTCCACCTAGGGCATCCAGACTTTCCCTTACAAAAACTACACTGTTCTCATTCTCATTGGCCTTCTCTAAAGCCTGGACACACGCTTCTAACACTGTAATCTTCTCCGTCAGAGAGCTAGCTAATCTGCACTTATCACAAATAAAGCTATCGCTAGTGATGGAGGAAGAATGACTAAACATCCTGCACTCAGCATACTGAACAGGCTGAAGATGTGCCATGATGAAAAGATTCACATACCTTGATTGAAGATCTGTTGATATTAAAGCAGATTCGATGTGGATGGCCTCCGCTTATGGTCTTTACGAGGGAGGAGAAAGAAAAAGAAAGCTTCCGGTCTCAGCGTTCTTCTGAAAAAAGAGAGAGAAAAATTCAGAAAAAGGAAAGTGAAAGTGGAAAGTACAAAAAGGAAAGCGACAGTACAATAAAAATGAAGAGGATACTGGAAAATTATCTGGAGAAAAAAATTAAAAAAGATTAGTAATTAACGCCAACACTCTCTGAAAAAAAAGACTCGTCGCAAACAACTCAGGAACCAGGAAGTGCATAGCACAGAATGTGCATGCCCAATCGCCCACACACCACTACCACCATATTGGCAATATCCCATAGTCTGGTCAATGCCCCTTAGTTTTTCCAGGCCTTTGTGAATTCCTTAATCATTTTAGCACCATATTTGATTTTTTTTTTTCTGATTTTCTTATCCTCAGAGCAAGAATACATGGTTGTTGGTCACCACATTGCCTTGAATCGCTCCCTGTGTGTATGCCCCTTTACACTCAGGCCAGGTACAAGAACACCAACACTGCTGCCTTCTCAAAACTACATGATGTCCTGAAGGACACTGACCTGAACAAACCATTCTTCTGAAACCCTGCATAGTAGCTCCTGTATGGTGGGAAATCATGATGACACTCGGAAATTCCGAAATGATGAACCCACCCCAATATCATAATTATTATGAGTATGCAACTAAAGTTCAGTATTTATTTCAGACATGAAAGATATAGGGCAGAGTACTAGTGCATCTCAAAAAATTTGAATATTGTGAAAAAGTGAATTTTTTCATAAGTTTATTCAAAAAGTTAAAATCGCATATATTCTATATTCATTACACAAAATATTTAAAGATTTTTGTTGTTGTTTTAATTTTAATAATAAAGGGTTATAGCTGATGAAAATCAGAAATCCAGTATCTCAAATTATTAGAACTAAGATCAATAAAAAAATTATTTACCACTCAGAAATATACAACTTCTGAAAAGTATGTTCATTTATACACTCAATACGTCCTTTACCATGAGTTACTGCATCAGTGTGGGGTGGCAAGGAGGCAATCAGCCTCTGACACTGCTGAGGTGTTATTGAAGCCCAGGTTGCTTTGATAGCGGCCTTCAGCTTGTCTTCAGTCAGTGGGTTGACAATCAGGTGTGAGTGTTATCCCCATACTTGCCAACTTTTCAAAATTCTCATGGGGGAGAAAAGTGCATGAATGACATTTTCAATTGGCCGAGGGTATGATGTGCAATTAAAATGATAAAAACAGTAGATCCCAATTAATTGCAAACCATTTGAAATTTTTACAATTAAAGAGTTTTTGAATTGTTTATATTGTTCTATCAATTACTATAGATTATGGGATTCATGTATCAGGCATGAGAGCCCAGAGTGAAAAATCTGAAATAATACCCTTGTCTTGAATTTTAATATAACAACAATGAAAGGGAAGTCTTAAATCAGATTTTTAGCTGAAAAATCTCATGCCTGAATATTGTATACATACAGAGACCCACAGAAAATAACACAAGTGATGCTTTAGAAGAATGTTTATAATTTCTTCAAATAGTCACAGTGAATGAAAGTATTATTGGATTGCATCAAATGTGTTTTCCTTCTGTAAGCTCATGTAAAAATACAGAGAACTATAATATCATATATAAATTAAATAAAATTTTAAAAAGATTTAACCAAAATAGTAACAGCTCAATTAAATAAATACTGCACTGTCTGACTACGACTAAAATGCATCTCTCTCACGAAACACTTTCCAACAGAATTTTTAAAAAGCACGAGAAATCCTGTCAAAATCCTATCGGAATGCATCAAAAGAATTTGCTCATTTGCAAACTTTGACTGAAAGTTTTCAAACAAAATGTAAAAATGGCACTATAAATACTACCATACTATCAAAATATACTCCACAAAGAAATTCAATCGAATGCAAAATTTTAGTACTACCAAAATACACTCACTAGTAATCTTTCACTTAAAACCTCAAAACTCTATCAAAATCAATCACTTTCCAGATAATTCACTTGTAAACTTTCACTTAAAACTTTCAAACATAAATTCAAAATAGCACTAAGACACTACCACACTATTCAAATACACTCACCAAACAAATTCTCTGTCATGCAAAATTTCACTAAACACTTCAGAAGTTGTATAGTTTGTTTCTGAAATGGTATCATTTTTGGCATCATTTTTTCCACCATAGCTGATGCTAAAATTTCTGCGACACAACTGCAAAAAGAAATTCTCAAGAGTTAAAAACATTTAAATATGATAAATATATTCCATTTATACAGAGGTGCAGATCCTACTGTATATGCAATTTAATTATACTTCTTACTACAAAAAATACAAAACATAATATAAATCTTAAGTTAATTTCAATGTCTCATAAGTACTTGTTGCATACACATGTACAAATGATCAACTATTTTTAATTAAAAAATAAGATAACATTAAGAATTTACATAAAAGGGTGTGAATGACCTATTGTAGTTTTGAAGAATATGTAATTTACCTGCTTTTACCCCACCATAAAATTGGGATAATTGAACCGCAATTGAATAATTGGGATAAATGAATCGCTTTGTAGTCTTACCTTGCAAAATGCGTTGGTCTGGCTGGTCAAACATTTGCTTATCCATGGAAATTCATTATCCCATGCAACCTGGTATTTGCTTTCGTATTTTTGCCGTTTAGTGGCCTTGATGAATGACTGCTTGTAAAAAATGTCGGACAGCCTGGGTGAATCCTACATTATGGAAGTGACTGTCGTTCTGCTTGTTGTTTTGTTAAAAATCATTTGACGTCAGCAGTGTTTCTCATATGATTCTGATTGGACATAATTGGGAGTATTTTTAACTTGGCAGTAGGGATTTCCCAAAACTGGGAGATTATCCAGTTTTTAACAAATACGATCAGGAGGCGGGAGACAGAGGTTAAAATCGGGAGCCTCCCGCTGAAATCGGGAGGGTTGGCAAGTATGTATCCCTGTTTTATTTAAAGAACAGGGATCTCTCAAAGTCTGATCCTCACAACACCTGTTTGTGGAAGTATATCCTGGCATGAACAAAAGCAATTTCTGAGACCTCAGGAAAAGAGCTATTAGTGCTCATCAGAATAGAAAAGTTTACAAAGCATTCTAGCATAAGATTGTGGCAGCGGGAGCGTGGTCAAGCGCCGGTCTGTGACAGGAGGGCGGAGTCAGGGAAGGTAAGTGGCAGAATCACTACACCTGACGGCAATTAACCTGTGTTTGTGTGTCTTCCCAGTGACCGCGCCCTATATAAGGAGAGAGAGAGGAGAGGAAGGGAGCTCTTTCCTGAACCAGATGACTTGTGTGTGTGTGTGTGTGTGCGTGCGTGCGTGCCTGGAAGAGAGTAAATATTGTGTCTGAAAAGAGCAATAAAAGAGTTATTGAACTTCATTCTGTCCTGCCGTCCTCTGTGCTCCACCCACGCCTAGCGTACCACTACAGTGGTGCCAAAACCCGGGAATTCAGAGTGGAGCACCAGCTGATCAGCCCCATGGAGTCCTCCCCGTTCACCGACCTGGTCCATGCCCTTGCCACGGCGCAGCAAAGCCAGCACCAGGCGCTCAGCACCCTCCGGAAGGAACAAGAGCGACGCTTCGAAGCCCTGGTGCTGGCCCAGCAGGAAGACCACGAGGCGTTTCGGCACCTCCTCGCGTTGGCGGGGTCCACCAGCGCTCCGGCCGCGGGCCCGTCTCCCCTCACCGTCACCAAGATGGGTCCGCAGGATGACCCCGAGGCTTTCATCATGCTATTCAAACAAGTCGCAGAAGCCTCGGGGTGGCCGATGGAGCAGCGCGGGGCGCGCCTTCTCCCCCCCTAACGGGAGAGGCACAGCTGGCCACGCTACAGCTCCCCGCCGACCGCTGGCTGGCCTACGTGGACCTCCGTCGGCCAGCGCGTGGGGCGCACTCCAGAGCAACAGCGCCAGCGCTTCCGCGCTTTGTGCTTGGAGGAAGTCGGCCGGCCGTTCGCGTTCAGCCAGCAGCTCCGGGACGCCTGCTGGCGGTGGTTGAGGGCCGACAACCACGACGCCGAGGGGATCATCGACCAGGTGGTGCTGGAACAATTCATCTCTCGCTTACCAGCAGGAACCGCGGAGTGGGTCCAGTGCCACCGCCCGGCGTCGCTGGATCGGGCAGTTGAGCTGGCGGAGGATCATTTGGCGGCTGTTCCGGCGGCAGGACAGCAGATGGTGTCTTCTCTTCTCCCCTCTTCTCTCTCTCTCTCTCTCCCCCTCCTTCTTTGTCCCATCCTCGCCCCATTCCCCCACCGCAGAGACGGGGGCCGGCACCACCCCGGCCGGCCCGCTGCACCCGCGGTGCCCTCCCGTTTCTCCCTTCTGTGTCTGTCTCTCCCCCCACCTCAGGTGAGTGAGCCCCAGAACACCGGTGCAGAGGGAAAGCCCGGGCCGGTTTGCTTGCGCTGCGGGGAGCCGGGTCACCTTCAACAGCAGTGCACGGCAATGGAAGTGGGCGCGGTGGTTCGGATCCCCGATGCGCCAGAGGCCACCCTCGATCGGGCCGGAGCGTATCGCATACCGGTGAGTGTCCAAGGGGCTACATATCAGGCGTTGGTGGATTCGGGTTGTAATCAGACCTCAATTCGCCAAAGCCTGGTTCAAAATGAGGCATTGGGGGGAGCACAGGGGGTGAAGGTATTGTGTGTGCACGGGGATGTTCACTGCTACCCTTTGGTGTCGGTCCACATTTTTTTCAGAGGGGAAAAAGTTATAGTGAAGGCGGCAGTTAATCCTCGCCTTACCCACTCTTTAATTTTGGGGACTGATTGGCTGGGATTTCGGTATTTGATGACACACTTAGTCAAGAGTGGGTCCTGCCATTTAATGGGGGGAGGTCCCGGTGTCGCTTTGGCGGGAGCAGCTGTCGCAGAGCCCCCTACGTCATCTCCGCGTCAGAGTGAGGAGCCGCCGGCCCCTCCTCTCTCTCTTGGGGAATCCCTCGCCGATTTCCCATTAGAGCAGTCGCGAGACAAGACTCTGCAACATGCGTTTGACCAAGTGAGAGTAATCGATGGTCAAACGCTCCAGCCGAACGCCACCCCGTCCTTCCCCTACTTCGCGATTATGAAGGATAGATTATACCGAGTGATGCAGGACACTCAGACTAAAGAGTGAGTCATGCAGCTTTTAATTCCAAAGAGCCGCCGGGAATTGGTATTCCAGGCGGCTCATTCTAATCCCATGGCTGGATACTTAGGGCAGGATAAGACACTAGCCCAAATAATGGCCCGATTCTATTGGCCGGGGATTCGCGGCAATGTTCATAGGTGGTGCACGGCATGCTGCGAATGCCAGTTAGTAAATCCGGCGGCCATTCCAAAAGCGCCTTTGTGCCCCCTCCCATTAATCGAGACCCCGTTTGAGAGAATTGGGATGGATCTCGTCGGGCCATTAGATCGGTCAGCACGAGGGTACCGCTTTATATTAGTTCTGGTGGACTATGCAACGCGATACCCGGAAGCAGTGCCTCTGCGCAATATCTCAGCATGCAGTATTGCGGAGGCACTCTTCCGCATTATCTCCCGAGTTGGAATCCTGAAAGAGATTCTGACTGGTCAAGGCACCACATTCATGTCACGGACACTGCACGAACTGTATGGGTTATTGGGGATTAAGCCGATCCGCACCAGCGTGTATCACCCACAAACGGACGGTTTAGTGGAACGGTTCAATCGCACCCTCAAAAATATCATTAAAAAATTCGTAAGTGAGGACGCACGTAATTGGGATCAGTGGCTCAAGCCCTTGTTGTTCTCAGTGCAAGAGGTCCTCCAAGCCTCCACGGGGTTCTCCCCGTTCGAATTATTATATGGGCGTAAGCCGCACGGCATCCTAGACGTGCTGTGGGAAAATTGGGAGGAGGGACCTTCACAAAGTAAGAACGAAATTCAGTACATTATGGACCTGCGCGCAAAACTCCACACGCTCACCCACCTAACCCAGGAGAATTTGCGGCAGGCCCAAGAACGGCAAGCCCGCCTGTACAACAAGGGTACGCGCCTTAGGGAGTTCACACCGGGAGATAAAGTACTCATACTGTTGCCCACATCGAGCTCCAAATTGATCGCCAAGTGGCAAGGGCCCTTTGAGGTCACACGGCGAGTCGGGGACGTTGACTATGAGGTGAGGCGAATGGACAGGGGTGGGGCACTACAAATTTACCACCTCAACCTACTTAAACTCTGGAATGAGGAGGTCCCCGTGGCGTTGGTGTCGGTGGTTCCGGAGAAGGCGGAGCTGGGGCCGGAGGTTCAAAAGGGGGCATTGGCATCACGCACCTCTCTGGTCCCCTGTGGAGACCACCACTCCCCGACCCAACTCACGGAGGTTGCCCAGTTGCAGACCGAGTTTTCAGATGTGTTCTCACCCCTGCCCGGTCGCACTAACCTCATAGAGCACCACATAGAGACGCCCCCGGGGGGTACTAGTGCGTAGCCGCCCTTACAGGCTACCCGAACACAAAAAAAAGGTGGTTCAGGAAGAACTTGAGACCATGCTCAAAATGGGCATTGTCGAGGAGTCCCACAGTGACTGGAGCAGCCCGGTGGTCTTGGTACCCAAGGCTGACGGGTCGGTCCGGTTCTGTGTGGACTATAGAAAAGTCAACGCGGTGTCTAAATTCGATGCGTACCCGATGCCTCGTATTGATGAGTTGCTCGATCGACTCGGCACTGCTCGCTTTTATTTGACGCTGGATTTGATGAAGGGATATTGGCAGATCCCCTTGACTCCACTATCCCGAGAATAAACGGCCTTTTCCACACCGTTTGGTTTACACCAATTCGTCACCCTTCCATTTGGGCTGTTTGGGGCGCCCGCTACGTTTCAGCGGCTGATGGACAGAGTCCTCCGCCCTCACGCCACTTATGCGGCCGCCTATCTAGATGACATCATCATCTATAGTAATGACTGGCAGAGGCACCTCGAACATCTGAGGGCCGTCCTTAGGTCCCTGAGACGAGCGGGGCTCACAGCCAACCCAAAGAAGTGTGCAATTGGGCGGGTGGAAGTACGGTATCTGGGCTTCCACTTGGGCAACGGGCAGGTGCGTCCCTAAATTAATAAGACAGCAGCGATTGCGGTCTGCCCGAGGCCCAAGACCAAAAAGGGGGTGAGACAGTTCCTGGGGCTGGCTGGCTATTACCGTAGGTTTATACCTAATTATTCGGACGTCACCAGCCCGCTGACTGATCTCACTAAAAAGGGGGCACCAGATCCGGTCCAGTGGACGGAGCAATGCCAGCGGGCTTTTTCTGAAGTGAAGGCTGCACTGTGTGGGGGGCCACTTTTACACTCCCCTGACTTTTCTCTCCCCTTTGTGTTGCAGACCAATGCGTCGGACAGAGGGCTGGGGGCGGTTTTGTCCCAGGAGGTGGAGGACCACCCTGTCCTGTACATTAGCAGGAAGCTGTCAGTGCGTGAGGGGCGCTACAGCACGATCAAGAAAGAGAGTGTCTGGCGATCAAGTGGGCGGTCCTCGCCCTCCGCTACTACCTGCTGGGGCGCCCTTTCACCCTCTGTTTGGACCACGCGCCCCTCCAGTGGCTCCACCGCATGGAGGATGCCAACGCGCGGATCACCCGTTGGTATCTGGCACTCCAACCCTTCAATTTTAAGGTGGTCCACAGGCCAGGGGCGCAGATGGTCGTGGCGGACTTCCTCTCCCGTCGGGGGGGAGTCGGCTGCAGGCTGGACGGCCACCCGGCCTGAGTCGGGCGGTGGGGGTATGTGGCAGCGGGGGCGTGGTCAAGCGCCGGTCTGTGAAAGGAGGGCAGAGTCAGGGAAGGTAAGTGGCAGAATCACTATGCCTGACGGCAATTAACCTGTGTTTGTGTGTCTTCCCAGTGACCGCGTCCTATATAAGGAGAGAGAGAGGAGAGGAAGGGAGCTCACTCCTGAACCAGACGACTTGTGTGTGTGTGCGCGTGTGCCTGGAAGAGAGTAAATATTGCAACTGAAAAGAGCAATAAAAGAGTTATTGAACTTCATTCTGTCCTGCCGTCCTCTGTGCTCCACCCACGCCTAGCGAACCGCTACAAAGATCCTTATCAGTTCACGGACAGATGTCCTGACATTTTCCTTTATAATTCAGAGGAATAATTCAGAATTCAGGGCGGCACGGTGGTGTAGTGGTTAGCGCTGTCGCCTCACAGCAAGAAGGTCCTGGGTTCGAGCCCCGGGGCCGGCGAGGGCCTTTCTGTGTGGAGTTTGCATGTTCTCCCCGTGTCCGCGTGGGTTTCCTCCGGGTGCTCCGGTTTCCCCCACAGTCCAAAGACATGCAGGTTAGGTTAACTGGTGACTCTAAATTGACCGTAGGTGTGAATGTGAGTGTGAATGGTTGTCTGTGTCTATGTGTCAGCCCTGTGATGACCTGGCGACTTGTCCAGGGTGTACCCCGCCTTTTGCCCGTAGTCAGCTGGGATGGGCTCCAGCTTGCCTGCGACCCTGTAGAAGGATAAAGCGGCTAGAGATAATGAGATGAGATGAGAATTCAGAATTCACTGTTCCATCAATGACAGCAAGTCGTCCTGGGCTGGATCCAGCAAAACAGGCCCAAACCATGATACTACCACCTCCATGTTTCACAGTCTCAAGACAAAGTGGGTCACAAGTTGTTCTACCAAAGAATGATTAAATAATAATAATAATAATAAAGTTTTGGCATTGTCAAGTCAAAGTCCTGACCTTAATCCAATAGAAATGTTGTGTGAGCAATTCATGTGAGGAAACCCACCAACATCCCAAAGTTGAAGCTCTGTAAAGAGGAATGGGCTAAAATCCCTCCAAGCCCATGTGCAGGGCTGATCAACAGTTACCTGAAATGGTTAGTTGCAATTACTGCTGCACAAGGGGATCACACCAGATACTGAGAGCAAAGGCTCACATACTTTTGCCATTCACAGTGATACTGGATCATTTTCCTCAGTCAAGTAAATAACCAAGTATAATATTTTTGTCTCAGTTGTTTAACTGGGTTTCTTTGTCTACTTTTAGGACCTGTGTGAAAATCTGATAATATTTTAGGTTATATTTATGCAGAAATATAGGAAATTTCAAAGGGTTTACAAACTTTCAAGCACTACTGTACATTTTAAGATTTTTAGTTAATCACAGCACAGAATGGTGAGATGGTTTATGTTGGGATTTTGGGGATGTTTCAGGTGTGTTTTGTTACTTGTGTCAAGAATTGTTGTACAGTCTCATCCAGTTTGTGTGTTTTATGGAGTTTTCAACATTGCTGTCATGAAACTTTCAATAAAGTAAGTTAAATATATCTGTTTTTTGTGTTTTTAATTAAGTTCAATTAACTATAATTGGCTGGCCACACCTTATTCACATAATCTTATTCTGCTTGCTGTTCACATAAACTAACTACCAGAGCTCCCAATTTAACCCTTGTGGTGGATTATTTTGAACATCTATATCACAGCCATAACAGTGAAATGGTAGTATGTGTTGTGCTGGTATGAGTGTATCAGACACAGCGATGTTGCTGTAATTTAATAACACTGTCAGTTTTGGGTTAGGAACTGTGTGGCAACAAAAATATTCTGTATTTTGTGTTTTATAACCTGATGCTGACAAAAAGCTAGAAGATGATTAACTGTACACTTATAATATAAACTCACTCAGCCAGTGTGTCTAACAAAGCAGCAGATGAGTGTACAATGTGTTCACAAACCCTGCCTTCTCTATAATTACCAGAGCCACACACACTGCCATATCAGTGTCAGTGCTGTGCTGAGAATGGTCCATCACCCAAATAATGGTGCTCAGTGGTCATCCTTTTACAGTGATGAATACATTAAATGTTCCCACCTCTCGATCACAGCATTTGTTGGTATTCATGTTCCATACTCCATACACAGCAAAATCCCCAGTGTTGAATTAACACCCAGAGTGTTGATTTAACACCCTACTGTTTATATAGGTCCAATTGGACACAAATTAAGTCTGAAGGTCTTAATTCAACACTGAGGAATTTGCTGTGACTCATTCTCCATCTGACTGGATGAAGTGTGATTCTGGAATATTATTCTGCAGGAGGGGATTTGCAAATGTTATGCCGACTACTGTGCTCCTCTCAAAATGAAATCTCATCAGTAGGGGGCGTTGCAGCCCCCTCAGCACCCCAACTCCCAGCGCCCCTGTGTATGAATGCATATGAAAGATTGTTTTTAACCTATTTATTATTAGCCTTCGATTATGTGGAGTGTCTGATATACAATACCCTGTGATTGAGCTGTTACTATAGAAATGAAAACATAAAAGAAGTGTTCATGATACACCTGTTATTTGAATTACTGCCAGAACTATCCAAAAAGTGTTTTTATTTTCTTTTATTTTTTATTCACACTTAATAATTAATTGATTCATTCGTATTATTATTATTATTATTATTATTATTATTATTAACACCAGAATCAAATGTTTCGCACCATGATAAACATACTTCAATAGCAACCCCCCCCACACACACACACATACAAACACAATCCTCTGACCCCTTTTTGTTCTCTCTCTCTCTCTCTCTCTCTCTCTCTCTCTCTCTCTCTTTCTCTCCCACACAAGTTTTCACTGGCAAAAGAAATGTTCTGTTGAATGGAATATCCTGTTCCCCTGAGAACTTTCTGAAGTTCAGAGGAGGGTTTATTGAAGGGTGGTGTAATTCTTCACAAAGCTGTGAGTTATTTCGCATAATTCCAGCAAATTTTAATTTAATTATTTTTATTCCCCAGAAATCTATTGCAGACCATAATGATTAAATTACATTTTATTGCTTCTTCTAATTGCAGCACAGTTTTTAAAATAGCAATTTAGAAAATAAATAAATGTCAACAAAACCACATTTTAGTGTAAAGGTTATATATTATATTCTTGTGTAGTGGTGAGTGAAATTAATCTCCTGAAGTTGAGAGATATGTATCACAATGTAAACATTTTTTAGTTGTTGTTGTTGTTGTTCCTGTAAGTAGTAAGTGTTATTTCGTAATTTTATATACCAGAAAAGTATAGAAAATGGCTATTATTATTATTGGGACGGCACAGTGGTGTAGTGGTTAGCGCTGTCGCCTCACAGCAAGAAGGTCCTGGGTTCGAGCCCCGGGGCCGGCGAGGGCCTTTCTGTGTGGAGTTTGCATGTTCTCCCCGTGTCCGCGTGGGTTTCCTCCGGGTGCTCCGGTTTCCCCCACAGTCCAAAGACATGCGGGTTAGGTTAACTGGTGACTCTAAATTGACCGTAGGTGTGAGTGTGAATGGTTGTCTGTGTCTATGTGTCAGCCCTGTGATGACCTGGTGACTTGTCCAGGGTGTACCCCGCCTTTCGCCTGTAGTCAGCTGGGATAGGCTCCAGCTTGCCTGTGACCCTGTAGAAGGATAAAGCGGCTAGAGATGATGAGATGAGATTATTATTGTTGTTGA
Source organism: Neoarius graeffei (assembly GCF_027579695.1). Lineage (NCBI taxonomy): Eukaryota > Metazoa > Chordata > Actinopteri > Siluriformes > Ariidae > Neoarius > Neoarius graeffei. The sequence goes on along the minus strand of NC_083571.1, from coordinate 51,192,150 downwards.
TTTTGTGAGCAGGAACCATGTATTTTGAAATTTATCTCTTTTCATTGAGAAAATGGATGCATTTACATCTTTTCATTCAGATAAAGTTCACAAAACCAGGTAAATTTTAAAATATGTTGCTTTCTTCTGACCTCAAAGAGGATTATAGCAGCATCAAGACATTGCTGGTTGCCTTGAAGTATGATGACTGCAACTGGGAAGTCATCAGAAACTTCAAAATGGTACCATCCCTGATGGGTTTCCAAGGAGATTTTACCAAGTTTCCCTGCTATCTTTTGTTAGTTTGATGGTGGAAAAAGCAAGGGGGGGGGGGGGGGGGGCTGTCTGCCATAATCTTGTTTTAAACTAAATAATTGAAGTTAAAGCTAATCTATTTCCTTCAAAAATAGGCTATAGCAAACAACAGGAACCTGTAAGTACAGACAGCCGATCTATGAAGTGCAGAACTATTCCTGATGTAAGCTCTGTTGTAAAGGTTGGGAGAGAGAACGTGTAATTAAGGAGTAGAGAATGCTCACACCAGGCAATGATTAAAAAAAAAAGATTTTGAAAATAGGCGGCACGGTGGTGTAGTGGTTAGCGCTGTCGCCTCACAGCAAAAAGGTCCGGGCTTGAGCCCCGTGGCCGGCGAGGGCCTTTCTGTGCAGAGTTTGCATGTTCTCCCCGTGTCCGCGTGGGTTTCCTCCGGGTGCTCCGGTTTCCCCCACAGTCCAAAGACATGCAGGTTAGGTTAACTGGTGACTCTAAATTGACCGTAGGTGTGAATGTGAGTGTGAATGGTTGTCTGTGTCTATGTGTCAGCCCTGTGATGACCTGGCGACTTGTCCAGGGTGTACCCCGCCTTTCGCCTGTAGTCAGCTGGGATAGGCTCCAGCTTGCCTGCGACCCTGTAGAACAGGATAAAGCAGCTAGAGATAATGAGATGAGATTTTGAAAATAATAAATTTCATGTGTACAATAGAGCACCATTCAAAGATGAAGAAAAAGGAGAAAAAAATTATTCCTTTTCCCAGTGTCTGAATTTTTGGGCCTAGTTTCAGGTCTTTTGTGTGATTTATGAGATTGAGCTGAAACCCTGTGTATGTTCAGACAGAGTTTCAACATCATAACACATAACATTTAAATCTTTTCTGAACATGCATAACAAATATGTAAATCAACTTAATTTTCATGTGTTTTCAGAATACAGAGAAAATGCAAACAATGAAATCCTTGTGAGAGAGACAACATACAAATTTTAAACCAAGTTATGTCTTATCATTTGGTTCAATCAGTTGCAATTAATTAACCAAGTACCATGTAAGTATACATTTAACAAGGAAAACTTGGCACTGCATTAACTATGTTGATATTATGCTGGCTGAAACGAGGATTCGTAATGCGGCAATTTTCATCACAGAATATGCCGCAGCGGTGCAGCCGCATGGACTCTGGGGCCTGTGATTGTATTGCCCAGACCAGTTGGTCTCCTAGTGGAAAATCCTTAAAAAATGCTCTGCATTCCCATCACTGACTGGTACTAAAGGGGGAAAAATCTTTCATTAGAAGGGAAATGTGAGGCCTGTGTGTGCATAACATCACTGCCAGCAGTTTAACCACAGACACAATAACACAGACAAGAGAGAAGATACAGAAGAGATAGTTTAGCACACTGAGCAAATTCACACACGCGCACACACACACGCACGCATGTATAAACCCCAGCACAAACTGAAACCCGATGTATACTCTCTGAAATAACCTAACTTTCACATTCAGTAATTTTTAAACACCTGCATTATTCTGTCATTAACATTGGTTCAATTTTCATTCTTAAATTGTTTAGAACTGGATTATGTATTTCAATGTATATGGGTGCAGAGGAAATAATCTCATCTCATTATCTCTAGCCGTTTTATCCTTCTACAGGGTCGCAGGCAAGCTGGAGCCTATCCCAGCTGACCATGGGCAAAAGGCAGGGTACACCCTGGACAAGTCGCCAGGTCATCGCAGGGCTGACACATAGACACAGACAACCATTCACACTCACATTCACACCTACAGTCAATTTAGAGTCACCAGTTAACCTAACCTGCATGTCTTTGGACTGTGGGGGAAACCGGAGCACCCGGAGGAAACCCACGCGGACACGGGGAGAACATGCAAACTCCACACAGAAAGGCCCTCGCCAGCCACGGGGCTCGAACCCAGACCTTCTTGCTGTGAGGCGACAGCACTAACCACTACACCACCGTGCCGCCCAGAGGAAATAATAATAATAATAATAATAATAATAATATTATAATGCCCACCTTGGGCTACCACCTTATCGTGATGGTGGGCCTTACGTGCCTCGACGATCCTGAAAGCTGTACTGGTGGGAGCAAATACTCCTGGTAGGGCCACACAAGCCAGACAGGTCAAAGGTGAGAGGCCAGACACAGAGTAGTTCAATACCCTGTGGCTGAGAAATACTGGGTTTGCGCCCAGTGGGGCATAGTCATGTCTTATTGGTAGGAGGGACCCTTTAATCTTGGTTGATATCCCTCCTAGAGATGGTGTCTCAATAAAAATACTGGTTGGTGGTAACCTTAAAACTCACCTGTTATGAGTGAAATGTCTGTTACAAATAATGTAAATAACGGCGTGAATGGGGCTGGAACCAGTGGTGAAGGTCCCTCGCCTGGTAGGTGTCTCACTGACCCGCAGGGTGGGCCCAACCATCATCAAGCAACTGCAATGAGAAAAATAGTTAACCAAGAAGATGAATATGGTTGTTATGGAGTGTTATTTTTGGAGTAACCCAGTTGATGAAAGTGATATCGCTCTAAGAGGATACAGACAGAGATTACTCAGAGAGTGGACTATGAGAGGGCTATTCCCAACAAATGAGTAGTGCCTCTGTGATCAGGCAATAAGGAAAAAATGGATGGTTGACAAAACTGGAATTGGAAGGGATAAAAAGGAAAATACAGGTTGATAACGGTAACAAGGAAGAGACAGAGAGGAGGAGTATAGGAGCCTGGTGAGGGACTTTGCTGTGTGGTGCAATAGGAACCATCTGCAGCTCAACACCTTGAAGACCAAGGAGCTGGTCATTGACTTTGGGAGGTCCAGACCAAGGTCACGACCAGTTCTGATCGAGGGAGTCGAGGTGGAGGCTGTAGATTCCTACAAGTACCTCGGGCTGTGGCTGGACAGCAAGCTGGACTGGACTTGCAACACCAATCACTTATACAGGAAGGGACAGAGCAGGCTACACTTCCTTAGGAGGCTGCGGTCCTTTAATGTCTGCAGGAAACTCCTGTGGATGTTCTATCAGTCTGTGGTCGCCAGTGTCCTGTTCTACACCGTGGTGTGCTGGGGGGCAGCACATCCAAGAAGGACACATCCAGGCTGGACAAACTGATCAGGTGGGCCGGCTCTGTGGTCGGCATGAAGCTGGACTCTCTGGTGACAGTGGTAGAGAAGAGGTCTATGGACAAACGATTGAACATCATGGACAATGCCAGTCACCCTCTGCACACTGTCATCAGCAACCAGAGGAGCCTGTTCAGTGACAGAATGCTCCTTCCCAAGTGCAGGATGAACAGACTCAAAAAGTCCTTTGTCCCTCACGTCATCAGACTGTACAACTCCTCTCTGGGGGGGAGGAGGGGTAACAGGAGGACAGAGGATGGGAAGGAGCAGTAGCCTAGCCTAACAGTAAGCAGTACCGGACAATGTGCAATATAAAGTGCAATATCTCTCCTACTGCCGCCCCCCCACCTTTTCCCCCCTCCTTCCCTCCTTCCTCTCTTCCACATATCTTATTCTTTTTATATTTGTATATGTAAATACTTAATTTATTTTAATTTATCTAGAAGTTTTCTCTATTTCTTTTCTCTGTTTATCTGTAATGATGCTGCTGGAATCTTAATTTCCCTGAGGGAACCCGCCCAAAGGGATCAATAAAGTTTTATCTAATCTAATCTAATCTAATCTAATCTAATCTAATCTAATCTAATCTAATGAAAATTTGGATGAAAAAATTCACGAAAATGAAGGAGTTAAAAGGAGTGGCGGTGAGCCTATAGAAAATAAAGAAAGAGAGATTGGCACTGCGAATTAACATGGACGAATTAAGCATGGAGGATCAAAACACTGTTCGAGAAACTTTGGAAATACTTTGGTTGAGGGAATTCACAGATTACAAAGATTTTTAAAAAGTGGTGTACGAATTAAAGTGGGTGGGTGGAGCACAGAAGTACGGCAGGCCAGAACTGAGTTCCAAAAAAACTCTTTATTTGCACTTTTCAGTGTCTACTTTGCACTCTCCCAGCCACACACGGACACACACACACAAGTTGTCTGGTTGGGGAGAGAGCTCCCTTCCTCTGCTCTCTCTTTATAGGGCGCGGTCAATGGAGAAGACACACAAACACAGGTTAACTAACATCAGGTATAGTGATTCTGCCACTTACCTTCCCTGACTCCGCCCTCCGTTCACAGACCGACCCTTGACCACGCCCCCGCTGCCACAAGTGGATAGTTGATGGCTAAAGAGTATAACAGGCAATGCTAATAGACTGCTCCTTTACATAGAAGTATGAGATGTCACTGAAATACAATAAAATATTGGTTAATTTATGTGTTTATACAGTGGATATAAAAGTATACACACTCCGTTAAAATGATAGGTTTTCCTGATGTAAAAAAAAATGAGACCACAATAAATAGGCTGATAGACTCTGACCCAAAAAGACTGAATGCTGTAATTAAATCAAAAGGTGCTTCAGCAAAGTATTAGTTTAAGGGTGTGCACACTTATGCAACCAGCTTATTGTACCTCTTTTTATCTTTTATGTTTTCCCCCCTAACAGATTTGTTTGTTTTTCAATTGAATTGTACAGGTTATAGATCACATTAAAGGTGGGAAAAGTTTTGAAATTATCATGGTCTCATTTTTTTTATATCAGAAAAACCTTTCATTTTAATGGGGCGTGTACACTTTTATATCCACTGTACATATTTACACAAAAACTAAATAAACAAATATCCCAAAAGCAGAGCTTGATTTCATCTCAAAATTCTCAATGTATAAAGATTTTTTTTTTTTTTTATTTTAATCAGTATTGCAGAACTGCATGAAAAAAGCTTTGAAAGCCAAATTACACACTGGAACTAATGGGGGAAAATCTTATGGTAGAAGGGAAGGCTGAGGCCTGTGTGTGTTCAACATCACTGCCAGCATTTTAACCACAGACACGATAGCACAGAAAAGAGAGAAGCTACAGATAGCATCTTTTAGCACACTGTTCAAATTCACACACACACACACACACACACGCACACACACACGTAAACCCTAGTACAAACTGAAACCCTATCTATACTATCTGAAATAAGATTTCAGATACTGTTTTTTTACATTCAGTAAGATTTTAAACACCTGTATTATTTTGCTTTTAACACTGGTTAAATTTACATTCTTATATTGTTTACAATTGGATTATGTATTTCAAAACACCCATAGTAAAGGCAAAAATCTATACTGATGCAGTTGAAATAATAATAATAATAATAATAATGCATGTTCAGTTGCTACTTCATATTTATTGATAAGCCTCTTATGTTATATTGTTATTAATATTTCATTATGTCAGCAATTTCTAATGGCAATATATACAGTTTATTTTGATGATTCAGTTTGTCAATAACAAGTAAAAATATATCGCAAAGGAGTCAGAAGTGACAGGATGCAACCAAAATCCTGATCATAGTCTACAACGGGTCAGAGAACACGAAGACACACATCAACCCACAATGAAACACAATTAAGTGTATTAAGCAAGAAGAAACTCTTCAACAACAGGAACCAAAATATCCTGTCAAGGCAACAATCAAAACCTGGATACATGGAAGGGTAATAACAAACAAACAAACAAACAAACAAACAAACAATAAACCCTAGAGTCCTTAAGCAAAGCAAATAATTTATTGTGTGTGTCCCTGAAGATGAGAACAAACAAGGGATGTTGAACTCAATTTCATACTCACCAAGTAGTCCAATATTAATGGAAAGCCAGTAAGTAAATAGTCAACAAAAATAACGTATATATATAAAATGATCAGAATAAAGATGGCAACCCTTAGGACTAGCTTCCTGTTTGTGGCCTTTACAATGTCAGGAGGGGATTTGCAAATCAATAAGCTTGTGATTACACATAAAAATGCAGGCATCAGATAAAAACCCACATTTATTACTGGGAAAGAAAACAAATAAACAAAAAAAACCCTGTTTTTAGAGATGAACTAGCACCCGATTGTTACCAGCCAGACAATGATGCAGAGGGGAATTGAGTAGGTTTGTGAGAAAATAACAGCAAGTGATGGATATTTTTGAGTAAAGATTTCAGTGACATTAAGGTCAGGACTCTGTTGGGGCCAATTCATGTGTGAAAATGATCCCAGATAGCAAGCTGACATTGAATAGATATTGATTTTCCATCTGAATCATCAGAATGGTCGACATTGAAATCTTGATGCAAAATAGATGTTGAATCACCATTGTTAAACCGATGTAACCCGACCTAAAATAAAGTTGACAGCAGTGATATTGAAACAACATTGATTCATAGTCATCCTTATTATGATTGATGTATCATTGATATTTGGTTTACCGGGTGATAACAGTCATGTTGAAAAGTCATTGATTTTGTGTTGACCGGGAAATCACGTATGGTCGAAAAGCCATCGATATATAGTTGACCGGGAAAGATGATTGAAAAGTCATCGATCATTGTTGAACGGGACAGGGGACAGCGTGAGACAAAGACCGGCAGCGGCGCACAGGCACCCGTTCTCGGATCCGGGATCAATTACAGGTAAGCAGCACTTTCAGCATTTAATCCTTACACATAGTTCAATGTATGGACCTTTTTCACGTCATTTTGGACATGTACTACCAGTAGTTTACCACAGCCAACATTGAGGAACGACAGCAAAGAAAGTTTTTACTTTCAGCAAGACTTACATCGTGCCACTATATTGTTGTGTACCTGGATGTAGTAACCATCAACAAACAAGGCAAGGGTTATCGTTTTATCGGATCCCGGTAGATGCTGACCGACAGAGAAGATGGATAGCGGCATACCAACGCTTGTGTAGTGACCACTTTGTTGGAGGTAAGACGAATAAAATTAGCCAGAAAAGGCATTACATTGCTGTTAACATTCCATTCTAGTTTACTGTAATTATGATCTGGCAGCTATTTACACCGGATCCAGTGTAAATAGCTGCCGGAGCCAACGTCCGAGCTAGCGAGCTAGCGCTGGCTCCGGCCGGGCGCAAGCTAGCGCTGGCTCCGGAACCTCGGACGTTGGCTCTGGCAGCTATTTACACTGGATCCAGTGTAAATAGCTGCCAGATCATAATTACAGTAAACTAGAACGTCCGAGCTAGCTCGCTAGCGCTGGCTCGCGGCCGGCTAGCTCGCAGCCGGCCGCGAGCCAGCGCGAGCCAGCGCTGGCTCCGAGCCGCCGCGAGCTAGCCGGCCGCGAGCCAGCGCTAGCGAGCTAGCTCGGACGTTCTAGTTTACTGTAATTATGATCCTCGAGTTTTACTTGCCTACTTTTTGTTATCTTTTCCCCCTCCCTGAGCGTGTTTGACCTTTATGAGGATAGATGACATTTAAATAATAGTATTCCACAAAATATATAGCCTATTTTTTTTTTTGGTAGCAGCCTATTATTAGCAGCAGTAGTACAATGTGTAACTGAAAACTATGTTTTGTGTGTGTTTCAGATGCCCTCACTCAACAGCCTGGCATGAATGATCTGGTCTTCACCCAGGCTGTGCAGAAATGGCTACGATATGCGCCAGACAGAACTGGAGGTGTCGCTCGCGCCGAAAGACATGAAAATTAAATGAACTTAAAATAAAAATCTTGTTTTCTTAAAAAAAAGGCATGTGTTTCATATTTACTATTTTAGGCAATTAAAATGGAGATCCTGGCTGTAGATAAAGCAGGATATATGAGCCAGATATTTCTGGTAGGCTATCAATTGAAATAACATTGAAAGCGCATTGATTTTTAGTTATGTCGAAATTTCAATGTTGTTTCAATATCGACGTGAATTGAAATACAATTGAAGTTACGTGTGTCCATAGTTAATAAATCAACATTGTTTCAATGTTAGCGGAGGGTGCAAACTGATGTTAAATCAACATTGAAATCTGACGTTGATTCAGTGGTTTAACGTCGACAATGCAATGTTGATTCTACATCGTTTCAATGTCAGCTTGCTATCTGGGATTCCTCATGCTTCCTGAACCACTATTTCACAATTTGAGCCCAAGTCATCAGGGAAGAAAAAAAATCGATTGATGGGATAAGCTGGTCATTCAGAACATACAGATCATCAGCTAACTTCATTTTTTTTTTTTGCCACATAGCATTCCTGACCAATTGAAGCAACCCCAGATCATAACACTGCCTCCAGAGGCTTGTACAGTGGCCAATATGCATGATGGGTGCATCACTTCATGCAATTCCCTTCTTACTCTGAATCGCCCATCATTCTGGAATTGTGTAAATCTGGACTCATCAGGCCACATGACCTTTTTCCATTGCTCCAGACTCCAATCTCTATCCTTCCTAGAAAATTGTAGCCTTCTCTTCTGATGAGCCTCACTAACAAGTGGTTTTCTTATGGCCACACAGCTGTTTAGTCCCAATCCCCTGAGTTCCCGTTGCATTGTGCATTTGGAAATGTTTTTACTTTCACCCTTAAACATAGCTGTGAGTTCTACTGTTGATTTATTTATTTTTTTAAGATTCGACTTCGTCAGGCATTTAAGTCTAATCATGGTCAGTCAAGATTTTTTTTTTTTACTGAGCACATCTCTTCCATAGAGTTGATGATCCACTACTTTCCTTCCAGGCTTTAATAATGTGTTTGACAATTCTTAACAACAACAACAAAAGCAGTGAACATATAATGATCTTCTATTCCTTTTCTGATTTTACTTTTTCTGTGAAATACCAGCATTTATCCTCCTAATGAGCAAATGTATTTGATTTTGGATTTTTGTGGAAACAAGAGTTACAGCACCACCATGTGCATTTAAATAAATAAATAAATAAATACACAGAATGCTATAAAGAAATGAGACTGGGGTTGAATTCTGCGGATTAATGCAGCAGCTCAGTGACAATCATGTCAGGTGATTACACAGAGTGAAACACTTCCTAAATTTTGTTTGTTTGTTTGAGCTGATATTTTTCAGCCCATGTTACTGTCACATTTGAAACACATTATCAGCAGTGACTGAAAGCGTGAAATACAGTTACAGGTGTAAAAATGCAAATGAAGTGGATGATATACTTTTTCATTTTACTGACCAACATTCTTCTGGAGGCGGCATGGTGGTGTAGTGGTTAGCGCTGTCGCCTCACAGCAAGAAGGTCCGTGTTCGAGCCCCGTGGCCGGCGAGGGCCTTTCTGTGTGGAGTTTGCATGTTCTCCCCGTGTCCGCGTGGGTTTCCTCTGGGTGCTCCGGTTTCCCCCACAGTCCAAAGATATGCAGGTTAGGTTAACTGGTGGCTCTAAATTGACCGTAGGTGTGAATGTGAGTGTGAATGGTTGTCTGTCTATGTGTCAGCCCTGTGATGACCTGGCGACTTGTCCAGGGTGTACCCCGCCTTTCACCCGTAGTCAGCTGGGATAGGCTCCAGCTTGCCTGTGACCCTGTAGAACAAGATAAAGTGGCTCGAGATAATGAGATGAGATGAGACATTCTTCTGGAGCAGAAACTTAAAAATGAATAGATGGAGCACACATTGTCTGATGAGAGAAGTACAAAATGGAACAAAGGGACAGATGACAGAACATAAAGGGTTTGGGTTTTTTGTTTGTTTGTTTTGTGTGTGTTGGGGGGTGTTGAATAATAACTTTTCAATTTAGTATGTTTGGTATTCACGGTCAGTGATGGGAATAACGGCGTTAGAAATAAACGGCGGTTACTAACGGCGTTACTTTTTTTAGTAACGAGTAATCTAACTAATTACCTTTTACATCGTTATAACGCCATTCCCATTACTTACAATAAAATACTATGCGTTACTTTATTAAAGCTGTTCTCATCTGGCACGCTGCTCGTTCAACCTTTCCTTCCTCTGCTTTAGTGTGGGGCGGGGAGATGCGAGACAACGGCATAGTAAGCCAATCAGAGTAGATTTGGACAGCATACGTAGGTAGGCTCCGCCTACTGCACTACTGCGCACGCTTTCAATCAGAAGACACAGCGATGGCGAGCGGTCAGCCCAAAACTGCGTTTTCACATTGGAAATACAGCCATTACTTTTCATTACTTGAAATAAAAGGCAAAAATGTCTATGTGCAGTGCACATTATGTCGAGGAACAAAGCATTTGTCCTCGTCAGTGGCCAGTAATTAGTAACATAATTTTAATAACTACAAAAATATATTAAATTTGATAGATGTCTTATGTCTGTGAAGATTCTCAGTCATCCAGGTCATAGTAAACTGTGGGTGGTAAAAGAGAGCAACTGGACTTGCTTGAAGATTCTTGAAGACGTTTCACCTCTCATCAGAAAGGCTTCTTCAGTTCTGTCTGACTGGTAGGGAGTATCAGATATTTATCCTCTCATGGATAAAAAGCTCATCTAAGGTGTCATTGAGTCATCCTGTTGGTGTGGGTCACTGGGGGCTGGTTGTGAACGGCCTCGAGAGTCGTTAGGATGATCAATGGATTGCCCATTAGGGTGATCAATGGAATGCTGATTCTCTCTGTCCTCCTGTGAGTCACTGAGCCCATGTTTACATTAGACCGTATCAGCGGATCATCAGATTAACGTTTTTAAAACGATTAGTGTGCACACAGCAACACCAATATACGATTTGCGTGCACACAGCAACACCAATACACGGATACACTCAGCTCCGCAGGCATCCTGCGCTCCAAATCACTCTGCCCTGAACAGCAAGTGCCCTCTGGAGGGTGCGCACTCCGGCCTTGCGCAGCTCACAGAGCGCGCGAGTGAAGTGCACAACCAGTGATTCGGGACTGAGCCGCTGTGTGTGTGATCCCAGCGCATATCACTTACCACTTGCAAGTGGAAGGATGGCAAGCCTAAAGACAATCATAAGTACACAATGGGCAGTATTTGCATCAGTATTTGCAGTATTTTCATACTTTTATACTCTTTAATGAAAGGTGATACAAGGCGGAAGTCCGCGCCGTTTTTCAGCAGTCGCGTCACATGACCAACGCCAGCGAATCAGGGAGGTGGATGTCACAGTGACGTTGTCCAATGACGATGCCAGCTAGAGCTCAGCAGAGCGTATCCGCGTATCTCAATGTTTACACAGCACCGGAGCTGACACGATCTGGATTGAATATGTGGACCCTGGCGGATTCCCGTTTCCCGGCATTTCCAGGCAGTTTAATGTAAACGGACAGTGCATCCGCGAAGAAAACGAGACAGATACGGTCTAATGTAAACTTGGCCTGAAAACAGCTGGGTTTTGGTGCGCATTCAGTTGTCTGGGAAGTGTGCCAAGGACTGCATTGTAGGTGGCTGATAAATGATGTCTTAGACCCCCTCCTCTGTTCAGTGATGGCCGTTCCAGATAGACAAAAATGTGACACCTCACCGAATCCAGGGACACATGTCGGCTGAAACGAATCCGAGATAATCGCAAAAGAAGCATTTTTTTTTTTTTAATTTGTGATTTTTGTTTTTTTCCATCTTGTGCAAGTTGAGATCTTGAAGAATGCAATCAGTATTTCAGATAATAGATTGTTTTGTTGGAAAAGCATACATTTTCTGTTGCAAATTGTCTCGTTTTTGTCAGGACTGTAGCCTGCTGGGGGGTGTGGGTAAATTACCATATGGGCCATTCACATGTTGATTTGTCTTTTTTTTTTGCGAATCAGCTGTATGATACGAGCTGAGCTCGTGGCTACTTAAGCTGCATACAGGCATGTAATTTCACTTGAGAATGAGCAAGCTAAACAGAGCGCAGAGGAGCTGAAACACCGCAAAGCAAACAGACACACGGTTTTTACATCGGAGATAACCATTTCTAGCAAAAAAAAAACAACCAAAAGGAAGCTAGGATTATATTCCATCGGAGGCATTGGTGTGTGCAAGGCGCCGTTTCTCTTTCTGATGGGGTAAGTTTATTAATCTAAGGCTGTGTGGTTATTTTTGCATGTAACGGAGAGTGTTGTGGTTTGGTTAAGCCTAGGTCACAACCGGACATACGATTTTTTGGCGGTGTGATTTTTGGCATTTCCCAAATAGCTGCGTTTTTTTTTTTTGTTCATGGAGAAAGACGCGTGTTGGCCGTAAGTTTGTCTTGCAACCTGAAAAAAACGTAAGCGCCCGTAGAGTTTGTTTGACATGACAAAGAACCTCTGCGGCCGGTCTGCGGCCGGTCTGCGGCTCGAAAATCAGCATATCACACGCGCGCTCTTGTGCGTTTCATGCGCGCCCTCCGTGCGTTTCTTGCGTTTTTTGCATGTAGACCGGCCATAGGAGCACGTACAGCCGGTTGTGACCGAGGCTTTACATGAAACTAGCATTGTGTTAGTTGTGTCATCATCGTGCTATCTTTCTTACGGTGTGAGTAATTTTTCAACCACAAAACATTAAAGTATACTTTAGGACTTATTTTTGTACTTCATAATTGTTTTGGGCATACTTTGCATGGAAGGAAAATTGACGTGGTGATCTTTGTTTACATGAAAGTAGTATCGTGCTAGCTCGTAGGGGGTAGAGCTTTCCTTAATATCATGCAAATGAGCACCATTATGTGCCCGCCCTACACCCAGAGTAGCTGAGATGGAAAACTTTGAGGGCGATTTTCTCCCTTTTCTGTTTTAAGAGGTATACACTTTCAAAAGGCCACACATTCTTCAAATATTGTCAGATCTCCACATGGAAGGCATCATTGGAAAGCTTAGAAACTGTACTTTCTGAATCTGTCAATAACTCAAAATGCCCCCGGGCGGACATGTGTCCCTGGATTCTGGATTTGGGCACAAATGGCTTCTTTAACTCCTCGCTCATACCAACGATCCCCTCTGGCTAAAATGCGTATGTTGCAATCCTGAAAAGAGTGTCCAGTCGAAGGGTTCTCATCCCAAAGTGCGTGGAAACATGTCTGTGAAGATTCTCAGTCATCCAGGTCATAGTAAACTGTGGGTGGTAAAAGAGAGCAACTGGACTTGCTTGAAGATTCTTGAAGACGTTTCACCTCTCATCCGAAAGGCTTCTTCAGTTCTGTCTGACTGGTAGGGGGAATACGCCACATAACGTCAAAAACTCCCAAGATTTTGCTACTAAAGTTGCAGACCTCAAACTAGACTCAGATGAAACCATGGTTTCCTACGACGTCACTTCTCTGTTCACCTGCATTCCCACCACAGAAGCTGTTGAATCTGTTAGAAAATGACTCCTTCGAGACAGCACCTTATTGGATAGAACGAACCTCACCACGGACCAGATTTGCACCCTGCTTGACCTCTGCCTGAGTACCACTTATTTCCAGTTTAATGAAAGTTTCTACAGACAGAAGCATGGATGCGCCATGGGCTCACCGGTATCCCCTATTGTGGCCAATCTTTACATGGAGGAAGTAGAACATAAAGCTTTGACCACTTTTTCAGGAGTTGCTCCCAGCCACTGGTTCAGATATGTGGATGACACCTGGGTTAAAATCAAAACCCATGAGGTGGAAGCCTTCTCTAAGCACATCAATGCAGTGGATATTAACATCAACTTCACTCGGGAGGACGTCAGTGGGAATAATCTAGCCTTCTTGGATTGTGATGTACACATTAGACAAGACAGAATCCTGAGCATCGAGGTCTACCGGAAACCCACACACACAGACCAGTACCTACTCTTTGACTCTCATCACCCACTGGAACACAAATTGGGGGTCATTAGGACCTTGCAACACAGGGCTCAGAACATCCCTACAATGATAGAGGGAAAAGAGAAGGAGCAGAATCACATCAAGAAAGCACTTCAGAACTGCGGGTATCCCAACTGGTCTTTCCTCAAGAGCAGAAAAAGGAACAGAACGGACAAGGAGGATAACAGGAACAAACGCAAGAACATTGTCATTCCCTATATTTCTGGTCTATCTGAGAAACTCAGGAGGATCTTCTACAAACACAACATTCCGGTACATTTCAGACCCAGTAACACCCTGAAGCAGAAACTGGTCCACCCTAAGGACAGAATACCCAGACACAAACAGGACAATGTAGTATATGCAATTCAGTGCAGTGAGGAATGCACAGACTCATATATTGGTGAAACAAAGCAACCGCTTCACAGGTGCATGGCTCAACACAGGAGAGCCAGTTCCTCAGGCCAGGACTCTGCTGTCTACCTTCATCTTAACAACAAAGGACACTCTTTTCAGGATTGCAACGTACGCATTTTAGCCAGAGAGGATCGTTGGTATGAGCGAGGAGTTAAAGAAGCCATTTTTGTCAATCTGGAACGGCCATCACTGAACAGAGGTGGGGGTCTAAGACATCATTTATCAGCCACCTACAATGCAGTCCTTAGCACACTTCCCAGACAACTGAATGCACACCAAAACCCAGCTGTTTTCAGTGACTCACAGGAGGACAGAGAGAATCAGCATTCCATTGATCACCCTATCCATTGATCATCCTAACGACTCTCGAGGCCGTTCACAACCAGCCCCCAGTGACCCACACCAACAGGATGACTCAATGACACCTTAGATGAGCTTTTCATCCATGAGAGGATAAATATCTGATACTCCCTACCAGTCAGACAGAACTGAAGAAGCCTTTCAGATGAGAGGTGAAATGTCTTCAAGAATCTTCAAGCAAGTCCAGTTGCTCTCTTTTACCACCCACAGTTTATAGATGTCTTATCTCACATTATCCCACAAAAATATTAATATAGTGTAGATAACGTTATTAATTGGTTCTGTTAAGTGTCAATTTCAGTCATTAAACACATTTAACATTCACTTTTATTATGATTACACTAATTGAATTTGATTTTTTTTTGGGGGGGTAACACAAAATGTAACGGAATAATTACTTTCCCTGGTAATTAGTTACTTTTATGACAAAGTAACTTCGTTACTAACTCAGTTACTTTTTGGGAAAAGTAACTAGTAACTATAACTAATTACTTTTTGAAAGTAGCGTGCCCAACACTAGTGTTAACCCTCTCTCATGCTATTTGCCCTGTTGATAGTGGGCGGGGCTTGCTGAGCGATGAACAAGCTTTTTATCCTAGGGCGTAATTTTGGGTAGGAACGCTAGGGACGTGTCCCTACCAATATTCAGCCGCTACTGTGTAATCACGATCAATAAAACCGATGTCCTAACCTGAGCAATGATTATATGGCACACAAAGGGTTAAATGTATGACACTGCTAATAATTCCCCCTATAACGTAGATATCATTCTCTGATTAGCTACCCGTTTCTCGCTAACTTACATGGTTGGCTATCCCAGCTGTCACTCCATCTGCTGTAAAATCAGCACACTTCCCACAGCAGCCGTGACTACCCGCCCATCAACCCCCCGTATCTCACACATACACACCTGACCTACCCCACTCACCCCCCACTCTCTGTTAGCCTACAAATTGAGCTGGACTTCGATGTCCATGCATGCTTGCCCTACGACTCGCATGCTGACTTGAGTATCATGGATGATGGCCCCCTCCCAAGAAACGAGACATTCGTTCATTTTTCTTCAAAGTCAAGAATGTCAGTGCAGGGTTTTCGTCGAGCTTTAAAAACTCAACAAAATCCTTTTGATGTATGGAAACCCTTCATAAAAGTATTGCTGCGGCTCCTTAGGCAGGTTTAGCAATGTGACAGGACGCATCAGAGCTAGGGTACTGCATAGCTGCAGAGAAAAGGAATGCTGGAGCAATGTAACTTGGTGTTAGATAATATCCTCAATGAATGAATGTTAAATTTATAGACCTAATGGTTTTACAGAATGTAAGTAGTCAGATGTAGGCTACTGCATGCCCATGCAGATGTGCAACTTGCATTTCAGAATCAACAGTGTGACAGCCGCTGAGTCTGCTGCTGAGTCTGCTGCGTTCACTGTTTTACAGATACCCCTTTTCCACCAAATCAGTTCTACCCCTTTTCCACCAAATCAGTTCCAGGGCTGGTTCGGGGCCAGTGCTGGTGTTGGTTCACAACTCGTTCAACTTGCGAGCCAGCTGAGAACCAGTTTGCTTTTCAATAGCTCACGGTGCTAAGGGAAGCCACGTCATTACATCGCTGTATACGTCAGTTACGTCACTGTATACGTCAGTTACGTCGCTACATTTGCATAAACCTTGGCGCGAATATCGAAGCAAAAACAACACAGAAGCAGCAGCAGCAGCAACAACAACAACAACAACAATAATAATAATGGATGACTTCGCATTTGTACAGCTGCTGCTTCTCGTTGCTTAAAAATGGCGATCTTTTGCGGTCTTGTTATTGTTGTTGGTCTTAACAACTCCGCCCCCCCGCTGACGTAAGCGGTTCTTTCCTCTGGCCCAGCAGAGAGTTGGTGCTAGCCTGGAACCGGTTTTTCTGGCCCCAGAGCCAGTTCTTTGTCAGTGGAAACAGAAGACCCGGTTCCAAACTAAGCACTGGCCCCGAACCAGCCCTGGAACTGCTTTGGTGGAAAAGGAGCATCTCAGGGCTGGTTCGGGGCCAGTGCTGGTGCTGGTTCACAACTCGTTCAACTTGCGAGCCAGCTGAGAACCAGTTTGCTTTTCCATAGCTCACGGTGCTAAGGGGAGGCACATCATTACGTCGCTGTGTACGTCAGTTACGTCGCTGTATACGTCAGTTACGTCGCTACGTTTGCATAAACCTTGGCGCGAATATCGAAGCAAAAACAACACGGAAGAAGCAGCAGCAACAACAACAATAATAATAATGGATGACTTTGCGTTTGTACAGCTGCTGCTTCTTGTTGCTTAAAAATGGCGATCTTTCGCGGTCTTGTTATTGTTGTTGGTCTTAACAACTCCACCCCCCTGCTGACGTAAGGGGTTCTTTCCTCTGACCCAGCAGAGAGTTGGTGCTAGCCTGGAACCGTTTTTTCTGGCCCCAGAGCCAGTTCTTTGTCAGTGGAAACAGAAGACCCGGTTCCAAACTAAGCACTGGCCCCGAACCAGCCCTGGAACTGCTTTGGTGGAAAAGGGGCAAGAGACCTCTTTCTACTACTACTAGGCTAGGCTAGATACAACAAATCCATGGTCCTTTACTGCTACCTACAGACGAATATTGGTAACTGCAGCATTAACATAAAAGAAGTCACAAGCACATCTGCAGTGAAAATCATAACACACGTTACGAACACAGAAACAGGCAACAAAAAGACATAATATGGAAAATGGAGGGGCAACAAAAAGACAAAAAAATGGGGGGTATACTACAAATGCAATACTAATGTAATCATAATCATGCTATAATAGGCAATCACTAAATTATATATCCAAATATCATTTTAACTAAATTTGAGCTTAATTACAGAATAGAAAATGCCACCAGTAGCACCTATTTATGAGTGTCTCAATAAGGCAGTCAGTGAATTTTGAGACCCCCCCCCCATGTCAAACAATACAGATATTGAATTAAAAAAAAACAATATTTAATGCTAAAAATGCTTAAAGTTTTTAATTCTTATTTTCATGTATTTCTGTGGAAGAGACAGAACGACTGCTTAAACACAAATTAGGAATTGTGTGGTGTAAAAGTAATAAATCATCAGATTCTAGAAGATTATGTGATATTATGCATCCATGTTTTTGTGGGGAATAAATTATAGTCTATGCAATAATTTTGTCCTTTTTGGCTAGCCCTTTTTGCTGAGGATACAAACTCTACAGTCATTCTATCCCTAATCTGTTCATATGTCATGCATCAACATATTTTTGTAAGGTGACAGACAGCAGAGAGGCTGGAGGAGATGAAAGACAGTGCAGAGAAGGTAGAGGAAGAGAGACAGGAAGAGAAAGAGGAGCAGAGGCTGAAGGCCATGGCTGCCCTCGTTAACCTATAAGATCTGCATGACATGAAATTATGATTGCTAATGGAAAAAGAGCCACCTTTCGGAAGCTCTGCCTTGGATCACTTTTGTGTCCCGACCAATGTCAAAATCAAAGTTACTCCCTTGTTTTTATCTATAGCCTATTAACTAAAATTGGGCAGTCAAGCAGTATCGTTAGTCCAACACAGTAGCAGAGACGCTTTCACTTAAAGGCAGCAACAACCACTGTCAAATGGTGCAGTTGGAGTCTTGTTCTCGGACTCGACTGGGATTCAACTCAAAATGTTCTTTAATGACTAGAACTTGAACACTGGAGATTCGAGATTGGACTCGGACTCGAGGTTTAGTGACTCGACTACAACACTGACCAAAACCACAGATACCTCAGAGGAAACTGAAAACAAACCAGAGTCGTCACATAACACAAATACTTGCATAAAACACAAATAAATTCGTAATCTAGTCTTTTTAATAAGTGTAACTCTATATATTTATCTCATCTCATTCATCTCATTATCTCTAGCCGCTTTATCCTGTTCTACAGGGTCGCAGGCGAGCTGGAGCCTATCCCAGCTGACTACAGGCGAAAGGCGGGGTACACCCTGGACAAGTCGCCAGGTCATCACAGGGCTGACACATAGACACAGACAACCATTCACACTCACATTCACACCTACGGTCAATTTAGAGTCACCAGTTAACCTAACCTGCATGTCTTTGGACTGTGGGGGAAACCGGAGCACCCGGAGGAAACCCACGCGGACACGGGGAGAACATGCAAACTCCACACAGAAAGGCCCTCGCCGGCCCCGGGGCTCGAACCCAGGACCTTCTTGCTGTGAGGCGACAGCGCTAACCACTACACCACCGTGCCGCCCTCTATATATTTATTGAAAAAGTAATTGTATGTTGTTTTCAAATCAAACTGTCAGATTTACTTTCAACACAAACACTCAAAATATATAATATACTACAGCTGAGTACATTCAGACAGCACTGTACAAGGATAGCAGTGACACTTTCATTATGTTTTCATACAGCAAATTAACAGTGTGGTTTGTGAACAAAACAAATGTTTTAAATATAAGGTGGTTTTTTTTTTCAAAATTGTTTTAAAGAATGTTTTAAATTAAAATGAATTAAAATGAGCAACACAGTGCAATTTCTTCATTCCAACATATTTCACAAAATAACCCATCAGGATTTCATAAACTGTATACAAATATTTATTAATTCAAAATTCCTTAATATCTGAAATAACTCACAGCTTTGTGCAGAAGTTCAATACACTGAACTTGAATAAATATTCAATAGAACATGATATTTACTCCAACAGAAAATTGTATCTCAGGGCTCCAGAGTGCGACCAATTTGGTCGCACGTGCGCCTTAATTTCGGAGTGGTGCGCCTTAAAAAAATCTTTGGTCGCACCGGTGCGACCAGCTGTCTGAGGGAGAGGTGGGCGTGGGGGACGCGAGACTAACCTTTCCATTTTACCCCGCAAATGGGTAATGCTTGTAAGCTGCAAATATATCATAGCCACCACGTCCGTAGATCAAAACATCAACATTCGGCCGCTTGAGTAGGCTACCTGCCTTTAAAACAATGGGATCGAACATTGCCAGACCTAACTGTTTACAGCGGTGCGCGCAGACTGTTCTGCATACTGCATAGTGCAGTGGTGCACAGGCTACGCTCGGCTTTGCTGTGATTCAGCAACAAACCGACTGATACAATTAGAAAGCGACATCGTTGAGTAAATGGAAGCTCGAGATAATAAAGCATCATTAAATGTTACAAGTCACGAAGCGCCACGGCATCCCACACTAACCTTGTCCAGCTCCAATGCTATGCTAGTCTCTTTCCATCAACCACAAAAAGAACACAACCATAAAGTATTCCCAAGCCGTAATTGTGTATAATTTCAAAACAAAGGTTTCAGTATCCAGTCGAAATGGGGGCCTGTCAAAGCATTGTACATCATTTGTTCGACCACGGGAATTCGACCGCGGGAGTTCTCTGACTGGGATAGCTGAACACATTTCATTCATGTAGCTAAATGTTAGTCATGAACTAGTACAATGAAACGAACTATAGATAGTTTTTTTTGTTCCTAGTGCAAGGGTCTCTGTGTCCGTGGAGGGACAGAAAGACAAAGATGACGAGACCACAGCAGAGACAGCAGAAACGGTAAATGAACCCGAGCTAAAGAAAAAGACGTACACGTTTCGAAGAGAATGGCTTAGTCAGTTTCCTTGGCTGAGGCATAGTAAAGAGGAGAACGTTATGTTCTGCATGTATTGCAAGGAGTGCGGAAAGACCATGGCAGGCAATACTTCTTTTGTTACCGGGTGCAATACATTTCGAATTGAGACACTTAAAAAACACAGTGCATCTGCGAAACATATATCATGCCGGGATAAATGCACTGTGCAAGTTTCACCCCTTCCCGATGCTTTTCAGCGCCAGACAGCTGCTAATAGGTCAGCTGAAGAGGCCGAGATGATTGCCAAATTTAACATCGCATATAACATAGCCAGAGAGGAACTCCCATTCACTAAGTTTCGTTCAGAAGTTATCCTTCACAAAAAAAATAGGCTGGCTATAAACCCAACATATAGCAACGACATGGCCTGCGCCCAATTTATAGGGGTTATAGCAGACACCCTAAAGGGGAAAACGAGTGTGGAGATAGCGAGCAGCCAATATATGTCACTTCTCATTGACGGAGACACGGATGTTTCCTCGAGAGAGTGCGTCATCGTCTTTGGACGTTGCTTGCGGGAAGGGAAGCCTGTCAACCTGTTGATCGGTCACGTCAAAGTTGAACATGGACATGCGCAAGGTAAGATGCTCCCTCTAGTGGTCGTCATAATAATATAGCTAATAATCATTTTTTCATCGCAAACTCGGTATATTTACAATCAGCAATATTCTGCAACATTATATTTATCATTATAGTTATATAATAGTATAATTATTATTGTGGTGTAATATTCTACTTAAATAGGATATATTGAAAAATCAAAAGTGGATTGCATTATATTAAAAATATTGATTTCATAGACCCTAGTCATTTTTTGCCTTTATAATTTCTTCATAGGACTTTATGCAGCCTCAAAGCAGGCATTTGAAGCTCTTGGGGAGCAGTGCTGTGACTGGCTACATAAGACAGTTGCCCTGGGTGCAGATGGTGCGGCAGTAAATCTGGGACGCAAAGGCGGCGTCATAGCCCTGATGCAGAGGGAGGCAGGGGACCACATTATCCCTTTCCACTGCATGCCTCACAGGTGAGACCAGCTTTCTCTTCAAATTAGAACTTACCCAAGGGTCATATTACTGAATCGAATTGATATGGCTACATGTGAAATTGTGCTTCTTTTCAGATTGGAATTGGCAATGTTGTCTGTGCAAAGGGAAAATCCACTAATCGGCCAGTTGTATGACCTTCTGCATCTGATTTGGAAAACCTACCATTTCAGCCCAAAATCAATGAGGGAGCTGAGGGCCATTGGAGCTGACTTGGGGATACGGTAAACCCTTTGATGCCCAGTGGAGTGAAGGGGACAAGGTGGCTCCCACATGTGTCTAGAGCACTGGAAACATTTCTGAAGCCAGGGCAATTCACTGCTGTATACTACCATATGGACCATTTGGCCGGGAGTGCTACCAATGCAGACATTGCAGGCCGGGCTGCAAAGGCCAGTACATATTGTCACTAAATTAGTTTAGTTTATACCCTTGAATTCGTTTAATGAAACTAGCTAATCTGTATTATACTATGTGACTATTGTTTTACGATACAGGTCAAGAAGTCAATGGAGGATTCCACTTTTGTGGCCTTTTGCCATTTTATCACTGATATATTCAGTGGAATTAGCCATTTCAGCCTCTTACTTCAAAAAGACGAGGTCATCCTACCACAAGTAAGAGATATAAGTAAACCTGAGCTGGAGATGTGTTTCTGGACATTAGCTGTGTTAGTAATACCTTAATGTTAAATGTAAACAGGCAGTGTGCGGCCTTGACAAGCTGCTGATGACAACAGAGGCAATGCTTGCAAGGCCTAAGCCGGGCGGAAGACTAGCAGAGTTCTTGGCTGACCTGACACAGCAGAAGAGGCAGCGGCAGCATACACAGGAAACAACATACACATTCCAGGTATACAGATGGTTTTATCTAGCACTTACACAGTGAACAGTGTATTTGTACAAACATTTCCAACATTTAAAACATCTGGTTTGCAACACAGACAATACCGCTCAAAGGTGAGGCATCCGAGCTGACAGGTGGACTTGCTGGCACCAAATTAAAAAAAGCAATGGGTGCAACAATTGTGTCAACGTTGAACCACCTGAAGGCCAGATTTAGCAGCATCCTAGGCAAGTGTAGTTACCACATCCTCTACAAAACTGCTGTTAATTATGCACATTGTGCATTTACTAAAATGTAGCTTTTCTTACAGTAGGGGAGCATTCCCTGGTGAGCACAACACAGGCTGTCAAGGCCTTTAATATTTTTAACCACGAATGCTGGCCTGAAATGAGAGAAGACCTTGTAGACTATGGTGCAGAGGATCTGGACTTTCTGCTCAATCACGTCTCCATAGTTCTTCAAAGGTAGATAGTGAATTACTTCGACAATGTAATATGTCTGATAATAGGTATGCTGTGAATGTGAACTGATTATCTGTGTAATTATTTTCAGAAATTCTGTTGACATAAACCAAGCCAAGGAGGAATTTCAAGGTCTCAAATTGCTGATTTCACAACTCTTCATGGACAAGACCTACCTCAGCCTTTGGGAGATGATACTAACAAGGGAGCCCTACTGCACTGATTTCAAGGTACATTTTAAATATATATATATATATATATATATATATATATATATATATATATATATATATATATATATATATATAATTTAAGTTTGTGTCAGTTTGCTATATTAACATTGCTGAATTTAACTTCTTGGATGCATTTCACAGAACGTTCTACACCTTGTTCAAATTATGCTGGTCCTCCCAGTCTCAGCTGCAGTGTGCGAGAGGGGGTTCTCCACGCAAAAAAGAATAAAATCTGATGCACGGGCATCCCTTCATCCATCCACAGTTGGAGACTTAATAAGAATTCGTGTAGAGGGGCCAAGTCTGGAGGACTTTGACGCGAGGGAGAGTGTGGCAGCCTGGTTCAGCCAAGGCCAAAGGGCAAGAAGGCCACATTACAAGAGTTGGTCATCTGAGGCTTGAACACACACACACACACTTGGAGTAAAAGGTAATGTTCTTATCGATTACCATGTTTTGTTCTGTTTTACATATGCATTTGCATTGTATGCTGACATACAGCATGTCTATGACTATTAGAGAGGAGTGTTAACCTTGTCTTGTTGTTTTATTTGTGCTGTCTTAATGACGACTGTTTGTTTGCCAAATGATTTTCAAGTTATTTGTTCTCAATGTATTTTACAGAAATAAAAATATATCTGTGAAACGCCGATGTTAAATGTCATATGTGATAGAGTTGAAAAAAAAATTGGTGCACCTAACTTTTGGGCTGGTGCACCTAAAAAAAAAAGTTAGTCGCACCAGTGCAACCAGTGCAAAAAGTTAGTCTGGAGCCCTGTATCTGCAAATGAAAACCTGTAAAAGCATGAGGTGAAAACAGAAAGAGGAAGAAGGTGAAAGAGGGTATTATATGTCACTTATACCGCAGCACCGCTGAAATCTCTAATCTGATTGGTCAGAAAGTGTTGATTAATTTATTTAACAGCAGCTCTGACAGTGGCAGTGGCTTTTATTGGAATAACAGGTTTATATTAATGATATTACCTGTAAAATTACTTTTCTGGTATGTAACAAACTTGAAAACTAAAGAAATTCTGATAAGATGTTATGAGATGTCAATTGTTGTCACTTGTAGGATATTAATTTCTTGTTGGTTGACAAAAATATCAAAAGAATTTATACTAAAATACAGCAGAGTAAATAGTTTATTTTATCAACCTATTTTCTGCAGCCGGTTTTGTTTTATTTTGTGATTATCTGTTAGGTATGATGTTTTCAGGTGCTGGCTTCAGTCAACATGTACCAGCCCAAATCGGAAAAAGTTGGAATGGTGTGTTGAGATTGAAATTAAATCTGAAAACAATGATTTGTAAATAATGTTTGACCTGTACTGCACTCAGAACATCCATCCATCCATTATCTGTAGCCACTTATCCTGTTCTACAGGGTTGCAGGCAAGCTGAAGCCCATCCCAGCTGACTATGGGCGAGAGGCAGGGTACACCCTGGACAAGTCACCAGGTAATTGCAAGGCTGACACAGAGACAAACAACAATTCACATTCACACCTACGGTCAATTTAGAGCCACCAATTAGCCTAACCTGCATGTCTTTGGACTGTGGGGGAAACTGGAGCACCCGGAGAAAACCCACGTGGACATGGGGAGAACATGCAAACTCCACACAGAAAGGCCCTCGCCGGTCGCTGGGCTCAAACCCAGGACGTTCTTGCTGTGAGACGACAGTGCTAACCACTACACCTCCGCACTGAGAACAACACATTATTGGATGTTTTACCTCATGAATTTGATTGGGGTTTTGTTTGTTTATTTGTTTGTTGTTCAGAATAAGCACATTTCAATTTTGATTGTTGCAACACATTCAAAAAACATTGGTACAACAAAGCATTTAGCACAATATCATGTTGCCATTCCTTCACACAACATTTAAAAGATTCAAAGCTACTAATTTCTCGTATGCATGGAACTAAGCTCCTTGTAGACAAGCACACACAGGAGAGGATCAGAGATTAATCTCAAACTTGCTAGACAGTCCAACATAAAAGGAAGGCCAGTAAAGACAGTCAAGAAAAATGGCACATATAAAATGATCAGTGTAAACATGGCAGTTAGCACCAGCACATCTGGCATGCTGTCTGTGGCCTGGTTGATGTTATTAGGTGCTTTCCAAGTTAATAAGTATGTGACTGCACACACAATTACAGGCAACACACATACAACCATACTTATGACAAATCGAATCCCATATATGAATTGGCATCCAACTGCGACCAGAAACACAATGATACAGAGGGTAATGGAGCAGGGAGGGGAGAAAACATCAGCAAGTGATGGATATCTTTGGGAAATACACTCTACTGCTACTATCTGGTGAAGCAAATGTCCACAGAGCCTGGCTCCAAACAAAAGTGAAAAAATAAACAAAAATATTGAACAGTCTTCTTTGAAAATGTATATAATAAGGACTGGGATCAGAATCAGTTCCAGCAGGTCACTGAGGAGGAGGAACACGGTGAAGGCTGAGATCCGACCTCTGCTCTTATGGTGGCGGTACAGAACACTGAGAGCCCAAAGCAGAGCTGGAAAACCCGCACACACACCAGTGATGAGGAAGATGGTCAGGCGGATCATTTTGGTGTCCAGTTCACTTTTTGAATACGAGTTCTCAAAGCAGTACATGTTGTGTAACATTTACTATAAATGGACAAAAAAGACAGATGTATATGTCTTGAATAGAGAAATGTAATAAAGGGGGACAAATACTGTTGTAAGAAGAATAAAAAATGTGCTGTGAAAAGAAAATAATAAATCACCCTATTCCTTAATGGCTTGTGTTCACTACATTATATAAAATGTATAATGAAAAAAGAGAGAGGGAGTTTAAAAGCCTTATCAGAAGTGTTTTTGCCAAAAGCTTTCAATTATTTTCTTACATTTTGTAAATGAGGGATGTTTTTGACTTACCAAAACCACAGACTGCAAAGAGGAACCTAACTGAGCACAAACCAAAAAGGATGATTGTAACCACAGGAACCTTCATAGGACCTCTTCAACCTGAAACATTCAACATGTATTTTACATAAAAAAAACAAGCCATATAAATATTAATACATTTTGGACACCATGTTAAGCTTCAAGTGGATTAGTAGGTTTTCCACTGCATAAAATCTTCAGGTCACAGAATTTTGCTATTTATAATTTGGTCAGTAAATGAACTTGAGTGCTGACAGCATCAAAAAGAAACAAAGCATTTCTTTTTAAATTACATGATTTATTAGAATTATGATATGATATAAAGTATTCATATTAATCAATATACAGGTATACAGTATTAGCTTATCTCTATAACTTTTCTTTATCTATTTTTATAACAAACACTCAGATCTGTTTCTTACACAATTCCCCAAAATACCTTTGACTTTTTTGCATTTCAATTATTATTATTTTTTAAAAAGGTCAATGTGAACATGTTAATGTTAAAATTGTGTTAGTCCCAAAAGCATTTATTCAAGATTCCAGACAGCTTTATTCCTCAATACATCCATATACAAGTATACAGTGCATTGAAATACCGTTTCCCTCAGGCTCCCCATTGTGCATTTACAGAGAAATGGAAAGATTACAAAACAAGGTATATAAATAACTCTATATAACCATCAAAGTAACATTTAGCAATCTAAACATCAAGCTATCTAAGTACAATAAACAACATAAATGTCAAGACAAAGACAAGTGCAAAGTGACATTATTAATTTGTGTACAGATGGTCATTTTAGTGCAAAAATATGTAGCACCCCTTGGCCTTTACCTGGCACTAATGGGGCGCTCCTGGGCTCTTTTAGTAACCCAAACAACTTGACTAATAGTTTGTGTCTTCCCCTCTAATGCGTGTACAATATTTCTAATAAACTCTTTTTTTCTCTCTTTACTCTTTTATACTATATGTAATGAAAGCTTATTTACAACCCCCTTTTTAATACCTTAATAACACTCAGACCACATCTTAAATATTAAATAAAAATAGGTTTACTTATGAAAATGTTAGTTTTTAAATTTCCCAAAAAGTATGAATTTTCAATGTTGTAAATACAAAACACAAAAAAATGTATTCCGTGAATACCTTTCAAATTAAAATGAAATAATCTCAATTTAGTTTACAGATTAACTCAAAATTCACCTTTGCAATTATCACTAATAAGCCCCCATAAGCTACATGAAAGCCATTCAAATTTAACCAATAGCACACAACCTTACAGTAATTTGAATGCAAAAATAAACCTGTGGGCCCACACACACACACACCCCAGTCCCAGCCAGCAACCTAACTCAGTATCCGACTAAACGTAGCAGGCCTGGAGCGATGCTCGGGTTCAGCGTAGCCCAAAACAAAATGGCTGCTTCACTCACATATGAGCCAAAAGGAATTAAACTGTACCTTAGTCCAAATTGCTCGCATAGTGGGTAGTTCACCTCACCAACGATGTTTGCAGTCTCTGTAGTGATGACAGTTGATAATACCCCGTGGGTGTGAAGTCTGGAATCTCCCAAACAATTTGAAAAATCAACGCAGTTCTCCCGCAAGCAGCAGTAGAAGTCTTGTTCAAGGCGCTTAGCATGAGTATCTAGCTTCAAAGGCTTCAGCGAGTTCACTCACTTTAATTCTCTCAAATGTAAAGTTTCCACAGTCTCTGCTGTATAGTTCAGTTGCACATTTAGTCCGAATAAACTTTAGAACTAACACACTCTCTGCATTCAAATAAAATGTTAGCCACGTTATACTTCTAATGCGAAGACGGAGGCAGCTTCCACCCTTCAGTTCGTCTTCCTCTCTCTCGCTTTCGCATGGTTTTTGACCTTTCAACCCAGTAATATTCCAGTGTGTACAAACGTAGTAAAATAAAATACACTTTACACTCAAACTTCAAAATAATTAACTTTACAGCATACATTTCACTTCTCTAATGAAATGGTTACATTAGAAATTCAAACATGTTACATACTTAATTACGCATTACGTTTGACTTGTAACCCTAGTACACAGTACTACAATTCCCAGGATTCCCATCTTCATTCCCAAAACAGGATTCTTAAGATATAAACTAAACTTATTCCCTTATTTATTCCTCTTATAAAGATAATGTTTTTAGTCCAAATGAGTTATTATGAACCACATGAAATGTCTACTTTACTACTTATTTATCTAAGTGGCTTTTTATCACTGTGTTACAAATACAAGAGACAAGAGTTTAACTATGGTATTCTTACTGTAGTATTTATTCTACTGTGGTATTTATGGTGTTCAAATCAAATATTTGCTCTTAACTGGATTTTTGTCAACATTTCATGTGACACTCAGAAAAATCCCAATTAAATGTTTCTTTAAATAAAGCTTTGCTAAGTAATACAGAGTAAAATCAAATTCACAACACTTAATTATCTAATTAGTAACATATTGTGATCAGGAGAATTTCCAATACAATACTGTCCTGAGACAGAAACAATACTGATCGAGACACATTCCTGAATAAAATAATGAATTGAGTAACTACAATATTTCTAAATTTAAATCAGTAATGTGAATTAACTTACATTTATGTGGAAAACCCGGGTGTCCCTGTTCAAAGAATATCCAAATTCAACCTTAAAATTTAATTCAAAAAAAGAAAAAAAAACCCTGACAAATCTGTCTGTAGCAGTGTGAGAAAAAGAGGAGACAACAGAGATGTCGAACCGCACATAGGTCAATATACTGTGTGTGTGTGTGTGTGTGTGTGTGTGTGTTATGGTTTTTTACAACCATTTTCACACTTGTCTCAATAACATGTCCACTTTTTCAAAACTCTTCACCCAGTGTGTTTTACAAACATGCACTTGAGCACGTCAGTTAACTTTTGATGCAAAATGCACAAAAGCCACCAAAACACTTCATACTTAAGGCAAAAGTGATTCATGCTGCCATAACTATAGCGCATATTCTCTTCCATAAGGCTAGTTTGTCCCTCAAAGTCCAATGAATGAAAAAACACAAACAACTTGAAACACTGCGAAATGCATACAGTGTCTTGCAAAAGTATTCATCCCCTGTGGTATTTGTCCTGTTTTATTGCATTACAATATGAAATTAAAATGGATTGTTGGGGGTTAGCACCATTTGATTTACACAGCATGCCTGCCACTTTAAAGGTGCACATTGTTTTTTTTTTTTAATTGTGACACAAACAATAATTAAGATGAAAAAACAAATCTGGAGTGTGCATAGGTATTTCCCCCCCCCCCCCCCAAGTCAATACTTTGTTGAGCCACCTTTTGCTGCAATTACAGCTGCAAGTCTCTTGGGGTATGTCTCTATTAGCTTAGCACATCTAGCCACTCGGATTTTTGGCCATTCCTCAAGGCAAAACTGCACCAACTCCTTCAAGTTATGGTAGATGGGTTGCATTGGTGTACAGCAATCTTCAAGTTATGCCACAGATTCTCAATTGGATTGAGGTCTGGGCTTTGATTAGGCCATTCCAAGACATTTAAATGTTTCCCTTTAAACCACTCCAGTGTCACTTTAGCAGTATGTTTAGGGTCATTGTCCTGCTGGAATGTGAATCTTTGTCCCCGTCTCAAACCTCTGGCTGACTCAAACAGGTTTTCCTCCAGAATTGCTCTGTGTTTAGTGCCATCCATCTTTCCTTCAGTCCTGACCAGCTTTCTTGTCCCTGCAGATGAAAAATATCCCCACAGCACGATGCTGCCACCACCATGCTTCACTCTAGGAATGGTACTCTCAGGGTGTTGGCTTTGTGCCATGCATAGCATTTCCCATGATGGCCAAAAAGTTCCATTTTAGTTTCATCTGACCAGAGAATCTTCTTCCATGTGTTTGGGGAGTGTGCCACACTGTTGGGCAAACTCCAAACATGTTTTTTTTTCTTTAAGCAATGGCTTTTTTCTGGCCACTCTTCCATAAAGCCCCACTCTGTGGAGTGTACGGCTGAAAGTGGTCCTATGGACAGATACTCCCATCTCTGCTGTGGATCTTTGCAGCTCCATCAGTGTTATCTTTGGTGTCTTTGTTGCATCTCTGATTAATGCCCTCCTTGCCCGGTCTGTGAGTTTTGGTGAGCGGCCTTCTCTTGTCAGATTTGTAGTTGTGCCATATTGTTTCCATGTTGCGATAATGGATTTAAATGGTGCTCCGTGAGATATTCAAAGTTTGGGATATTTTTTATAACCCAACCCTGATCTATACTTCTCCACAACTTTGTCTCTGACCTGTTTGGAGTGCTCCCTGGTTTTTATGTTGCTTGCTTCATGTCATGTACACAAGGGAGGCGGATGTAAGTGCAGAAGTAATCAGTTTAATAATAACAGTGCAGTGTATACACAAAGTGCACAAACACACACAAAGGCAAACAGTCCAAGACAGCAGGCTAAATCCAAATCATGAAACAGGCAAAAAGGTCGGGTGAGGTGCAAATACAGGCAAATCAAGAATGGGACCGAGAAACAGGCACAAGAATCAGGAAATAGGAAAACAAGAACATGGGTAGAAAGGCTCAGTTATGCATACAAATGTATCATAATACTTCGCACGGATCATGCATCAGCACAGTCCTTAAGTAGGTGCACACATAGCTCCTTAATTAAGTCCAGGTGCGCATTGTTAACAGTGCATGTGCTGGAGTCCGCTCGACACGTGCACAAGCTGAGGTGCGCCTTCAGGTTCACGCACCACAGTGTGCAGGACTGACAGAACCCACTCCCATAGAGCCCCCACTGGGACCTGACTTGGGTCTTGTATTTAGCTCAGATCCAGGACTAAAGTTGGACTCAAGCTCCAGGCTGGATTTGAGCTCTGGAGATGATTTGAGCTTTGGGCTGGACTCTGGCTCCAGCTCAGGAGATGACTCAGGCTTGAGCTCTGGACCTGGCTTGGACTTGGGGCTAGGCTTGAGCTATGGAGACAACTTGAGCTCTGGCAACGACTTGAGGTCTGGGTTGGACTCTGGCTCTAGCTCAGGAGATGACTCAAGCTGGAGTTCTGGAACTGGCTTGGACACAGGGCTGGAATTGTCCTCAAGCTTCTAAGATGACTTGGGCTCTGGGGATGACTTAAGCTCTGGAGATGGCCTGAGGTCTGGACTGGACTCTGGCTCAAGTTTTGGAGATGACTCAGGTTGGAGTTCTGGAACTGGCTTGGGCTCAGGGCAGGAAGCGAGCTTCGACTTAGGCTCCAGGCTGTATTTGGGCTCAGTAGAGGACTCGAGTTCAGGACTAGACTTGGACTGTGAACTTGACTTGGACTCAGGACTTGGCTCTAGTCTGAACTTAGAACTTGGCTTGGACTTGGAACTGGACTCAGGCATGGGCTCGACCTCTATCAGTGCATTGCTTCGGTCCTGGTTAGGACCTGATGACAGGACAACGATGACGTCTTCATGGCCGGCTGAGGCAGAGGTCGCCCCGACATCCTCCGACACAGGTTCTGGAACAGGCTCAGGTTCTGGCACTGGCCTTAACGCTAGCATTGGCACTGAAGCTGGTGCAGGTGCCAACTCTGGCATAGGCTCTGATGCTCTGGCTGACTTGGGCACTGTCTCTGGAGTAAGCACTGATGCAGGCTGTGGCACTGGAGCTGACTCTGACACTGGCACTGGCATAGGTTCTGGAGTAGACACTGGCACAGGCTCTGATGCTGGCATTGAAGCTGACTCCAACACTGGCACTGGTTTTGGAGTAAACACTGGCACTGACTGACTCTGACTCTGGCACTGGTTCTAGAGCTGACACTGACACTGGTTTTGGAGTAGACAATGGTGCTGACTCTGACTCTGGCACTGGTTCTGGAGCAGGCATTGGTGCTGGTGCTGGTGCTGGCACTGGAACAGATGCTGGCACTAGCACTGGAACAGGCATGGGTTCTGACACAGACTCTGGTTCATGCATTAATTTGGGTACTGGTTCTTGCTGAGAAACCAGCTTTGGAGAGACAGCCTCAAGGAAGGGCTCAAGAACAACTGCATCCTCTTCTGTCTCTACATTAGCCACTGGAGGGAGCTCTGGAGTGATGGCCTCCTTTGCTGAGTCAGCCACTGGAGGGAGCTCTGGAGCGATAGCCTTTTCCACTGAGTCAGCCACTGGAGGGAGCTCTGGAGTGACAGCCTCCTCCATTGCATCAGCCACTGGAGGGAGCTCTGGAGCGACAGCCTCCTCCACTGAGTCGGCCATCGGAATGATTGCCCCCCCCAGAGAAAAAATGTTCATGGGATTCTTCCTTTTCCAACGATTCAAAAATGAACTTGAGCATGGCAAAGAAAGTCTGTGAGCTTCAAAGGCATGGGTGCTCAACTTGGATCAAGTAATCCACCCATCTGCATGCTCGTCCAGCAATAAACATTAAGATAAAGCTTACCCAGACAGGTTCTGGTGGCTTAGGCTCTTGGAGGGCCTCATAGAAAAAAAGTCACAATGCATGTTGAATCCCATAGGGTGATATATTTCATAGTAGGGTACCGGGGGACTCCAGTCAGACTTCAGGCGGAAATATGAAGCGAGGGGCTGAGACAGGAAAACCCGGAAGTGGTGTGGAATTGCGTATTGAAAAACTTCTGCTACATCCATTGTAGGGCAAAGTATTCTGTCATGTACACAAAGGAGGTGGATGTAAGTGCAGAAGTAATCAGTTTAATAATAACTGTGCAGTGTATACACAAAGTGCACAAACACACACAAAAGCAAAAAGTCCAAGATGGCAGGCTAAATCCAAATCGTGAAACAGGCAAAAAGGTCGGGCAAGGCGCAAACAGGATATCAGAGGCAAATCGAGAACGGGAACGAGAAACAGGCACAAGAATCAGGAAACAGGAAAACAAGAACACAGATAGAAAGACTCGGTAATGTGTACAAGATGGTGCCGCAAGAGTGGCAGCTAGTTGCAGTAGCTCCGAGCGTGTTTATGTGTTTTGGTATGTTTTTGTACTTTTTTCGTGTTTCTTTCTGCACTAGTCTCAGTCGGAAGTGTGCACCTCGGGATGTACTACTCGCGAGACTGTGCATTTATATTTTTCTCTTTTCCTTTCTGGGGCTAGTTAAATCGGCATCAGCGGACCCTTTCAGCCACGGCTCCATTGTTTACACTCGGGAGCAGCTGTTAGCACTGCGCAACACCAAGGTACTCCCCGTGGAAAGACCGGTGATCCCCGCGCAATTAAGGAGAAGGAGAAGGGGATGCAGAGCTGGAATGAAGTGCCGGGAGAAGAAAAGACGGTATAAACCATGCATACCGTCTGTCATCATGGGAAACTTACCAGTAAGATCACTTCCTAATAAGATGGATGAGCTAACGGCACTAACCAGGCTGCAGAGGGAGTACTGGGAGTGTAGCCTTATGTGCTTCACAGAGACTTGGCTGAATGAACTCTCACCTGACTCACACATCACTCTGGATGGATTTCAACTCATGAGAGCGGACAGAAAAGCCAAGGAGAGCGGTAAGAGGAAAGGAGGGGGTATAACGATGTTTGTGAATGACAGATGGTGTAACCCAGGGCACATCAGGGTAAAGGAGCAGTATTGCAGTAAGAACATTGAACTGCTAGCGGTTAGCATTCGGCCATATTACCTCCCGAGGGAATTCTCGCACGTTATTGCAATAACTGTGTACATCCCCCAGGCGGCCGATGCTGCTGCAGCCTGTGAGCTCTTACACACGACAGTGTCAAAGCTTCAGACTTCGCACCCCCAGTCCCTGCTACTAATCTCCGGTGACTTCAATCATGCTTCCCTGTCCTCCACTCTCCCAACCTTCACTCAGTATGTGAAATGCCACACCAAAGACAATAGAACTTTGGATTTAATGTATGTGAACACGAAGGACGCATATAGTTAATCACCCCTCCCCCCACTGGGCTGTTCTGACCACAATCTGGTTCACTTGTCCCCTACATACATACCTATGGTGAATAAACAACCACCCACCAAGAGGTATGTAAGGAGCTGGTCTGAGGAGACCAGTATGGCACTGAGCGACTGGTTGACACCATGGACTGGGATGTGTTGTGTGAACCTCACGGGGATGACAATGATAGCCTGACAACCTGCATCACGGATTACAGTAATTTCTGTGTTGAAAACACTGTGCCAGTCAGGAAGGTACAGTGTATTCCCAACAATAAACCCTGGGTGACCTCTGAACTAAAAGCCCTATTACAGCCCCAATTCCAAAAAATTTGGGACAAAGTACAAATTGTAAATAAAAACGGAATACAATGATGTGGAAGTTTCAAAATTCCATATTTTATTCAGAACAGAATATAGATGACAGATCAAATGTTTAAACTGAGAAAATGTATCATTTAAAGAGAAAAATTAGGTGATTTTAAATTTCATGACAACAACACATCTCAAAAAAGTTGGGACAAGGCCATGTTTACCACTGTGAGACATCCCCTTTTCTCTTTACAACAGTCTGTAAATGTCTGGGGACTGAGGAGACAAGTTGCTCAAGTTTGGGGATAGGAATGTTAACCCATTCTTGTCTAATGTAGGATTCTAGTCGCTCAACTGTCTTAGGTCTTTTTTGTCGTATCTTCCATTTTATGATGCGCCAAATGTTTTCTATGGGTGAAAGATCTGGACTGCAGGCTGGCCAGTTCAGTACCTGGACCCTTCTTCTATGCAGCCATGATGCTGTAATTGATGCAGTATGTGGTTTGGCATTGTGATGTTGGAAAATGCAAGGTCTTCCCTGAAAGAGACGTCGTCTGGATGGGAGCATATGTTGCTCTAGAACCTGGATATACCTTTCAGCATTGATGGTGTCTTTCCAGATGTGTAAGCTGCCCATGCCACATGCACTAATGCAACCCCATACCATCAGAGATGCAGGCTTCTGAACTGAGTGCTGATAACAACTTGGGTCGTCCTTCTCCTCTTTAGTCCGAATGACACGGCATCCCTGATTTCCATAAAGAACTTCAAATTTTGATTCGTCTGACCACAGAACAGTTTTCCACTTTGCCACAGTCCATTTTAAATGAGCCTTGGCCCAGAGAAGACGTCTGCGCTTCTGGATCATGTTTAGATACGGCTTCTTCTTTGAACTATAGCGTTTTAGCTGGCAACGGCGGATGGCACGGTGAATTGTGTTCACAAATAATGTTCTCTGGAAATATTCCTGAGCCCATTTTGTGATTTCCAATACAGAAGCATGCCTATATGTGATGCAGTGCCATCTAAGGGCCCGAAGATCACAGGCACCCAGTATGGTTTTCTGGCCTTGACCCTTACGCACAGACATTCTTCCAGATTCTCTGAATCTTTTGATGATATTATGCACTGTAGATGATGATATGTTCAAACTCTTTGCAATTTTACACTGTCAAACTCCTTTCTGATATTGCTCCACTATTTGTCGGCGCAGAATTAGGGGGATTGGTGATCCTCTTCCCATCTTTACTTCTGAGAGCCGCTGCCACTCCAAGATGCTCTTTTTATACCCAGTCATGTTAATGACCTATTGCCAATTGACCTAATGAGTTGCAATTTGGTCCTCCAGTGGTTCCTTTTTTGTACCTTTAACTTTTCCAGCCTCTTATTGCCCCTGTCCCAACTTTTTTGAGATGTGTTGCTGTCATGAAATTTCAAATGAGCCAATATTTGGCATGAAATTTCAAAATGTCTCACTTTCGACATTTGATATGTTGTCTATGTTCTATTGTGAATACAATATCAGTTTTTGAGATTTGTAAATTATTGCATTCCGTTTTTATTTACAATTTGTACTTTGTCCCAACTTTTTTGGAATTGGGGTTGTAAATGAGAAGAGGGTTTTTAAATCTGGCAACAAGGAGGAGATGAGGAGAGTGCAGAGGGAGCTGAAGAGGGGGATAAGGAGAGGCAAGGACAGCTACAGGAGGAAGCTGGAGGAGCGCCTCAAGGGGAGCAACACTGGAGAGGTATGGAGAGGCCTGAAAACCATCTCTGGCCACACAAAGGACAGTGGGAGGGGCCCTGTATCTGGGGGCCAGGACTGGGCAAATGAGTTGAATCTCTTTTTCAACAGATTTGACTGTGCCACCCCACCCTCCCCCACTCACCATAGTCCTGACCTGTCTGTGTCATCACTCCACCCCCATAATACCTCTGACACCAACAGCTCCCTCCTCACACCACATCACCCCCCTCCGCTCCCTGCCAGACCAATCCACACACTCCACCCCCGACCTCACTCTACAGGAGTCACATGTTGGCTACACCCCTTGCCTCTCCATAACAGCTGATCAGGTGTTGAAGGAGCTGAGGAGGATCAAGACAAGGAAAGCTGCTGGCCCTGATGGTATCAACTCCAGACTGCTTAAGGACTGTGCAGATCAGCTCTGTGGGATTCTTCTGTACATTTTCAACCTGAGCCTCAGTCTGGAGAAAGTTCCACTTCTGTGGAAAACATCATGTGTGGTTCCAGTTCCCAAGATTGCGCACCCCAGGGAGCCCAACCACTTTCGGCCAGTAGCTTTAACGTCTCACCTCATGAAGATCATGGAGAGGATTGTTCTTTCCCACCTCCGTCACCTGGTGAACAGTGAGATGGACCCCCTGCAGTTCGCATATTGACCGGGCATTGGTATGGATGACGCTGTCATTTACCTGCTACACCGGTCACTTTTGCACCTGGAGGGCACTGGGAGCACTGTGAGAATCATGTTCTTTGACTTCTCCAGTGCTTTCAACACAATCCAGCCATCACTACTTAGGGGGAAGCTGGAGAGAGCTGGTGTCGACTGCCACCTGGCTGCATGGATCATCGACTACCTCATTAACAGACCGCAGTATGTGAGGCTCCGTGACTGTGTGTCTGATGTGGTAGTCTGCAGCACAGGGGCTCCACAGGGTACAGTGCTCTCTCCTTTCCTCTTTATACTTTATACATCTGACTTCAGCTACAACACGGACAGCTGCCACCTCCAGAAGTTCTCTGATGATACAGTCATCGTTGGACATGTGTTAGAGGGGGATGATCTGGAGTACAGAGAGGTCATCACCAACTTTGTTGCCTGGTGCAAACTGAACCACCTGCGCATCAACGCTAGCAAGACAAAGGAGGTGGTGATCGATTTCAGAAGGACGGTTTCCCAAATTGCACCAGCGAACATCCAGGGTTTGGACATTGAGATTGTGGAGGAGTACAAATACCTGGGTGTTCACCTCAACAACAAACTGGACTGGACTAACAACACAGATGTCCTGCACAAGAAGGGCCAAAGTTGTCTCCACCTCTTGAGAAGACTGAGGTCTTTTGGTGTGTGCAGGACACTGCTTAGGACTTTTTATGACTCTGTGGTAGCATCAGTGATTTTCTATGCTGTGGT
Source organism: Neoarius graeffei (assembly GCF_027579695.1). NCBI lineage: Eukaryota > Metazoa > Chordata > Actinopteri > Siluriformes > Ariidae > Neoarius > Neoarius graeffei. The sequence continues at coordinate 51,154,920 of NC_083571.1, read as the reverse complement.
CTGCTGGGGCTGTGGAAGTTCAGAGATGGACAGTAAGAAACTTAATAAACTGGTCAGAAGGGCTGGCTCAGTCTTGGACTGTCCTCTGGACTCCATTGAGGTGGTGGGTGAGAGGAAGATGTTAGCCAAGCTGACCTCAATCATGGATAACCCCTCTCACCCCCTACATGAGGCTGTGGGGGCTTTAAGCAGCTCCTTTAGTAGTAGACTGCTACACCCACGGTGTAAGAAGGAGAAATACCGCAGGTCATTCATATCAGCTGCTGTCAGACTGTATAACACCCACAACTTGTAACGTAGCACCAATAACCTGTTTGTTGTTATATTTGCACTACTTCACCACTACTACCTCTGCCATCTCTCATCGATGCAATTATTATTTGCAATAATATAGGCCTTAAACTATTTTTATGCATACACACACACACACACACACACACACACACACACACACACACACACACACACGTGCATCTCAAAAAATTAGAATATTGTGAAAAAGTTCAATATTTTCCATCAGTTATTTAAGAAAGTGAAAATGTTATATATTATAGACGCATTACACATAAACTAAAATGTTTCAAGCATTTTTCTATTTTAATTTTAATCAGTATGGCATACAGTACAAAAACATAAAAAACCCATCTCAAAATATTAGAATATTTCATTTCAAGTTTGAGTAAAACAGTATGAACACAGTGTATCTCTCGGTCTAGTTCAGTACACACAACCACAGTCATGGGGAAGACTGCTGACTTGACTGTTGTCCAGAAGATGATCACTGATGCCCTCCACAAGGAGGGTAAGCCACAAAAGGTCATTGCTAAAAAGGGTGGCTGGAAAAGGTGCACAAGCAACAGGGATGGCCACAGTCTTGAGAGGATTGCCAAGAAAAGTTGATTCAAGAACTTGGGAGAGCTTCACAAGGAGTGGACTGAGGCTGGTGTCAGTGTATCAAGACCCATCACGAACAGACATCTTCAAGAAAGGGGATACAACTTTCGCATTCCTAATATCAAGCTACTTCTGAGCCAGAGACAATGTCAGAAGTGTCTTATCTGGGCTAAGGAGAGAAAAAAATGGACTGTTGCTCAGTGGTCCAAAGTCCTCTTTTCAGATGAAAGTACATTTTGCATTAATTTGGAAATCACGGTTCTAGAGTCTGGAGGAAGAGTGGAGAGGCACAGAATCCAAGGTGTTTGAAGCCCAGTGTGAAGTTTCCACAGTCTGTGATGATTTGGGGTGCCATGTCATCTGCTGGTGTTGGTCCACTGTATTTTATCAAGTCCAAAGTCAACACAGCCATCTACCAGGAGATTTTAGAGCACTTCATGCTTCCATCTGCTGACGAGCTTTTTGGAGATGCTGATTTCCTTTTCCAGCAGGACTTAGCACCTACCCACAGTGCCCAAACTACTACCAAATGGTTTGCTGACCATGATATTACTGTGTTTGATTGGCCAGCCAACTTGCCTGACCTGAACCCCATAGAGAAGCTATGGGGTATTGTCAAGAGGAAGATGAGAAACACCCGACCCAAAAATACAGATATGCTGAAGGCCACTATCAAAGCAACCTGGGCTTCAATAACACCTCAGCAGTGCCACAGACTGATCACCTCCATGCCACACTGCATTGATACAGTAATTCATGGTAAAGGAGCCCCAACCAAGTATTGTCTGTATAAATGAATATACTTTTCAGAAGTTGGACATTTCTGTATTTTAAATCCTTTTTTTGATTGATCTTAGGGAATATTCTAATAATTTGAGATACTGGATTTCTGATTTTCATGAGCTATAAGCCATCATCATCAAAATTAAAACAAAAAAGGCTTTAAATATTTCACTTTACGTGTAATGGATATAGAATATATGAAAGTTTACCTTTTTGAATTAAATTATGAAAAAAAGGAACTTTTTCATGGTATTCTAATTTTTTGAGATGCACTAGTATATATATATATATATATATATATATATATATATATATATATATATATATATATATATATATATATAATTTATGTATATATGTGTGTATATATATACAGAGTCTACCTGTAATGTGCAATTTTTCCGAGCCTCTCAATAAGGCAATATTTTTCTATACTTTTTCACGGTACATGATGCAAATAGCCCTCTGTATTTAATCCTTCATTTGTCTAATTTTTATTTCAGTTTTATTTGTTATCTGTTTGACTTTTTCTTGCTACTGTAACATGTGAATTTCCCCGATGTGGGATGAATAAAGTGAATCTAATCTAATCTAATCTAATCTAATCTAATCTAATCTAATCTAATCTAATCTAATCTAATCTAATCTAATGTGCCACACCATGCAGGACTGACACTTAGTAGTGTTGCAGAGTCAGGGTCCTTCCAGAACAGGTTGATTTATACAGACATCATGTGACTGATCATGTGACACTTTGATTGCACACAAGTGGATCTTACAGTAATCAGCTAATTATGTGACTTATGAAGTAATATGTAGCTGAAGTTTTTTTTTGGGGGGGGAATAAAAATTCAGCTATATATGTAATATACTGTCAAAGAAAAATATATTAAAATCAAATGATTGAAAATACGTTACATTCAATACCAAAAATGCCATATAGCAAGCTTTCACTGTGTACAGTAATTTGCACATATATTGTCCATCCGTGTCCCAGAAGGGTGGCACAGTGGGTTCTGGGTTCAAACCCAGTGGCTGACTGGGGCCTTTCTATGTGGAGTTTGTATGTTCTCCTCATTCCTGCGTAGGTTTCCTCTGGGTGCTCTGGTTTCCTCCAACAGTCCAAAGACATGCGGATTAGTTCATTTGGCTACTCTAAATTGCCCATAGTGTGTATGTGTACTCAGCCACCAGATGAGGGTTCAGGTCCCTCTGGTGTGCTATAATCACCTGAGAGAATTTATGGAAGCTCGTTGATGGCTTCCTGAATTGCTGGCTCTCAATTATGAGGATGGCAGCAGACAGACAGACAGACAGACAGACAATGTCTCATACCGGTAAGTAGGAAGGAAGGAAGGAAACCAAGCCATGAAGCCTTCATTTATCACACATACACTCAAGCACAGACGTAAGCACACAGTGAAATTTAACCTCTGCATTTAACCCATCTGAAGCAGTGAACACACACATGTATGCACAAATGAGCAGTGAGCACACATGCATACCCAGAGCAGTGAGCAGCTATGCTACAGTGTCTGGGGAGCAGTTGGGGGTTAGGTGCCCTTGCTCAAGGGCACTTCAGCCCAACCTCAGGCCATGGCTGCCCCATGTTAACCTAACTGCATGTCTTTGGACTGTGGTGGGAATTGGAGCACCTGGAGGAATCCCACACAGACACAAGAAGAACATGCAAACTCCACACAGAAAGGCCCCTGTTGGCTGCTGGGCTCAAACCCAGAACCTTCTTGCTGTGAGGTGACAATGCTAATCACTACACCACTGTGCTGCCCTGAGGATGGCAGCAGACAGATAATATCTCAGAATTATACTGTTGGCCTGGCCTAATCCATCCTGTCCTCTGCATTTGGCCATAAATTTTCATCAAAATCACACCAAATGCTTTCTCCTGCCATACACTGAGGAAAAACTCTTAGAGCACCTTATCCAGCCCTGGATGTCCTCCCCTGTTATGTCCATGCAACCAACAGTCATTGCATCTAAAAGGGACATTTGGTCATGTGGGTGGCATCATCCTGAGATGAGCTGTAAACCACTCTGTGACCTGGCGGGAGTGATGAAAGGCCACATTGTCCCAAACAATCACAAATGCTGGTAAATTCTGCCCCTCTGTTGAAAGTCTTTCATACAGTTCATCAAGAAAAACAATAAGGCATGCTGTACTGTGTGGATCAATGACAGCCCCCCTCTGGCCTGGAACATCTACAGTTGCCCTCTTTTCAATCACATTTCTTCCATGATGGTGTCTTTTTGCCAAGTTGAAACCAGCCTCATCCACAAAGATGAACATGTGTTCATTTTCACTGTTTTCAAGCTCCATGACTCTCTTCAGTAAATTAGAGAAAGACACAAATGGTATAGCACATTGTATTGTACACAATAGCTCAAAATAAAATGCCTGTGTGTTGTGCTGTTCAGAAATCACCATTGATACCATAACTTACCTGGACATATTGGTACCGTACCTGAGTTCGAGCCCAGCGGCCAGCGAGGGCCTTTATGTGGGGAGTTTTCATGTTCTCCCTGTGTCTGCATGGGTTTCCTCTGGGTACTCTGGTTTCCCCCACAATCCAAAGACATGCAGGTTAGGTTAATTGGTGGCTCTAAATTGACTGTACGTGTCAATGTGAGTGTGAATGGTTGTTTGTCTCTGTGTCAGCCCTGTGATGATTTGGCGACTTGTCCAGGGTGTACCCCGCCTCTTGCTCATAGTCAGCTGGGATAGGCTCCAGGTTGCCTGCGACCCTGTAGAACAGGATAAGCAGCTACAGCTAATGGATGGATGGATAATATAATATACACTCACCAGGCAGTTTATTAGGAACACTCATAAACCTGCTGTTTTATGCAGTTATATAATCGGCCAATTCTTTGACAGCAGCACAATGCATAAAATCCTGCAGATACAAATCAAGAGCTTCAGTTAATGTTCACTTCAAACATCAGAATAGGACAAATTGTGATCTCGGTGACTTTCATTGTGGGTGTTGGTGCCAGATGGACTGGTTTGAGTATTTCCAAAACTGCTGATCTCCTGGGGTTTTCACACACAACAGTCTATAGAGTTACACAGAATGGTGCAAAAAACAAAAAAACATTGAGTGAGCGACAGTTCTGTGGGTGGAAACGCCTTGTTGATAAGAGAGGTCAGAGGAAAATGACCAGATTTGTTTGAGCTGCTAGGAAGGATATAGCGACTTGCAACTCTTTACAGCCATGATGAGCAGAAAAGCATGCAACAGCAGAAGAACACGTTGGGTTCCATTCCTGCCAGCCAAGAACAGGAATCTTAAAATCAAGAACAAGTTCCTATTAAAGTGGCCATATGCAGAGAGAGAGCGAGAGAGAGAGAATATATCAGTAAAAACAGACAGTTAGCTAAAGCCAAGTTGCAGTTTATTGTGTTTGACCTGTATTTAGGTGTCGTGAGTGGTATGTGATGACCTCCACTCTTCTGGGAAGGTTCTCCTGTTTGCCCAAAGCATATTTTGGAATGTTGCTGTGGGGATTTGCCCACTCAGCCATAAGAGCATTACTGAGGTTGGGCACTGATGTCAGCAAAGGAGGCCAAGGGCACAGTCGGCATTCCAGTTCATCCCAAAGGTACTCAGTGGGGTTCAAGTCAGGGCTCTGTGTAAGCTGCTTGGGTTCTTTTACACTGACATTGGCAAACTAATGTAATGGGGCATCATCATGCTGGAACATCTTTTGGCTCCTTAATTCCAATGAAGGGAACATACCATGACGTAGTATACAATTGTGTGCTTCCAACTTTGTGGCAAAAGTTTGGAGAAGGCCCACATATGAGCATGATGGTCAGGTTTTAGCATACATTTGGGCATATAGTGTACAATAAATAGAATTACATAACAGGTATTAATAAATAACAAGAACAGCTATAACATCATCAATTGTTTTGAATATCTATGGTTTTACCTCATCTGGCGACTTGTCCAGGGTGTACCCCGCCTCTTGCCCATAGTCAGCTGGGATAGGCTCCAGCTTGCCTGCGACCCTGTAGAACAGGATAAGCGGCTACAGATAATGGATGGATGGATGGTTTTCTGTGTGGAGTTTGCATGTTCTCCCTGTGTCCGCGTGAGTTTCCTCCGGGTGCCCCGGTTTCCCCCACAGTCCAAAGACATGCAGGTTAGGTTAACTGGTGACTCTGGATTGACCATAGGTGTGAATGTGAATGGTTGTCTGTGTCTATGTGTCAGCCCTGTGATGACCTGGCGACTTGTCCAGGGTGTACCCCACCTTTCGTCTGTAGTCAGCTGGGATGGGCTCAAGCTTGCCTGCGACCCTGTAGAAGGATAAAGCGGCTAGAGATAATGAGATGAGATGAGATACAAAAACAAAGCAAAAAGTTAAATTTGTGTGTGTGTTGCTTTTACCAACACACCTGCCTTCATGTCTGGGCCCTGGCTGTTATCAGGAAAGGCTTAGGAAATCACTCACATGTGACTGCACACTCCATTACAGGCAACACACATACACAAAAAAAAAAAAAAAATATATATATATATATATATATATATATATATATATATATATATATATATATATATATATATATACACACACACAGTGGTGCTTGAAAGTTTGTGAACCCTTGAGAATTTTCTATTTTAGAATTTTCTGCATAAATGTGACCTAAAACATTATCAGATTTTCACACAAGTCCTAAAAGTAGATAAAGAGAACCCAGCTAAACAAATGAGACAAAAAAACATGATACTTGGTCATTTATTTATTGAGGAAAATGATCCAATATTACATATTTGTGAGTGGCAAAAGTATGTGAACCTCTAGGATTAGCAGTTAATTTGAAGGTGAAATTAGAGTCAGGTGTTTTCAATCAATGGGATGACAATCAGGTGTGAGTGGGCACCCTGTTTTATTTAAAGAACAGGGATCTATCAAAGTCTGATCTTCACAACACATGTTTGTGGAAGTTTATCATGGCACGAACAAAGGAGATTTCTGAGGACCTCAGAAAAAGCATTGTTGATGCTCATCAGGCTGGAAAAGTTTACAAAACCATCTCTAAAGAGTTTGGACTCCACCAATCCACAGTCAAACAGATTGTGTACAAATGGAGGAAATTCAAGGCCATTGTTGCCCTCCCAAGGAGTGGTTGACCAACAAAGATCACTCCAAGAGTAAGGTGTTTAATAGTCGGTGAGGTCACAAAGGACCCCAGGGTAACTTCTAAGCAACTGAAGGCCTCTCTCACATTGGCTAATGTTAGTGTTCATGAGTCCACCATCAGGAGAACACTGAACAACAATGGTGTGCATGGGAGGATTGCAAGGAGAAAGCCACTGCTGTCCAAAAAGAACATTGCTGCTCATCTGCAGTTTGCTAAACATCATGTGGACAAGCCAGAAGGCTATTTGAAAAATGTTTTGTGGATGTATGAGACCAAAATAGAACTTTTTGGTTTAAATGAGAAGCGATATGTTTGGAGAAAGGAAAACACTGCATTCCAGCACAAGAACCTTATCCCATCTGTGAAGCATGGTGGTAGTGGTGGTGGTGGTATCATGGCTTGGGCCTGTTTTGCTGCATCTGGGCCAGGACGGCTTGCCATCATTGATTTAACAATGAATTCTGAATTATACCAGCAAATTCTAAAGGAAAATGTCAGGACATCTGTCCATGAACTGAATCTCAAGAGAAGGTGAGTCATGCAGCAAGACAACGACCCTAAGCACACAAGTCGTTCTATCAAAGAATGGTTAAAGAAGAATAATGTTTTGGAATGGCCAAGTCAAAGTCCTGACCTTAATCCAATCAAAATGTTGTGGAAGGACCTGAAGCCAGCAGTTCATGTGAGGAAACCCACCAATATCCCAGAGTTGAAGCTGTTCTGTATGGATGACCCATGTGTAGTAATATAAAAAATATTTTTGTTCATAAAGTAGGAAAGAAAAAATTAAATTAATGATTTGTGGTAATTAAAAACAAGATATTTAAAGAATACTTGGAATATTCAATCATAAAATAAATTGATTTCAAAAGATAGAGCAAAGAAAAACTCAGTCAGCATGAAATAACCTGGAAAATGAATCATTTTTGACCCATGTTGTGCATTAGAAGGGGTGTGCATATGTTTTGCATCAAAGGGTTAATCCAATGCAAATGTTGTGGAAGGACCTGAAGCAAGCAGTTCATGTGAGGAAACCCACCAACATCCCAGAGTTGAAGCTGTTCTGTATGGAGGAATGGGCTAAAATTCCTCCAAGCCGGTGTGCAGGACTGATCAACAGTTACCGGAAACGTTTAGTTGCAGTTATTGCTGCACAAGGGTGTCACACCAGATACTGAAAGCAAAGGTTCACATACTTTTGCCACTCACAGATATGTAATCTCATCTCATCTCATTATCTCTAGCCGCTTTATCCTTCTACAGGGTCGCAGGCAAGCTGGAGCCTATCCCAGCTGACTACAGGCGAAAGGCGGGGTACACCCTGGACAAGTCGCCAGGTCATCACACATAGACTGACACATAGACACAGACAACCATTCACACTCACATTCACACCTACGGTCAATTTAGAGTCACCAGTTAACCTAACCTGCATGTCTTTGGACTGTGGGGGAAACCGGAGCACCCGGAGGAAACCCACGCGGACACGGGGAGAACATGCAAACTCCACACAGAAAGGCCCTCGCCGGCCCCGGGGCTCGAACCCAGGACCTTCTTGCTGTGAGGCGAAAGCGCTAACCACTACACCACCGTGCTGCCCCAGATATGTAATATTGGATCATTTTCCTCAATAAATAAATGACCAAGTATAATATTTTTGTCTCATTTGTTTAACTGGGTTCTCTTTATGTACTTTTAGGACTTGTGTGAAAATCTGATGATGTTTTAGGTAATATTTATGCAGAAATATACAAAATTCTAAAGGGTTCACAAACTTTCAAGCACCACTGTGTGTGTGTGTGTGTGTGTGTGTGTGCTTTAACCATCAATAAGACACAAAATATCATGGCCCCATTGAATTATTGTTATTAATTGTTTTAATAAGTACTTGGTCTCATTTTTATATATATATATATATATATATATATATATATATATATATATATATATATATATAATGCTATCTGAAGGTGATATTTGAGGTCTCAAATTACTTTAATAATTTACTTTCATAATCATATTCAGACAATAACACCAATTATTTTTTTCGAGGTCCAAATACTGCGCTCTGATTGGCTGGCGAGCGGGTCCGTATCCTATGGTACAGACCCCAGTTATGGACCCCGGTTATGGACCTCTGGCAACGACTTGCTTGTTCACAACAACAACAAACATAGTATTTTTTTGTCAACATTTATCTTTTTTTATAAGATTATCAAAAATCTTATAAATTTTTGCCAGCATTTCTCAGGAGAATAGCATTAATTTTACAGCATGGATAGCAATAACAGTCTTCACAGCGAAAGCGAGTTTTACTACCCCGAGGCAGAAGAAATAAAAGAAAACATTTCAGGAGAAAGCTAAAAACCTGGGGTGGCACGGTGGTGTAGTGGTTAGCGCTGTCGCCTCACAGCAAGAAGGTCCTGGGTTCGAGCCCCGGGGCCGGCGAGGGCCTTTCTGTGTGGAGTTTGCATGTTCTCCGCGTGGGTTTCCTCCGGGTGCTCTGGTTTCCCCCAAAGACATGCAGGTTAGGTTAACTGGTGACTCTAAATTGACCGTAGGTGTGAATGTGAGTGTGAATGGTTGTCTGTGTCTATGTGTCAGCCCTGTGATGACCTGGCGACTTGTCCAGGGTGTACCCCGCCTTTCGCCCGTAGTCAGCTGGGATAGGCTCCAGCTTGCCTGCGACCCTGTAGAAGGATAAAGCGGCTAGAGATGATGAGATGAGCTAAAAACCTGTAATTTGCTAACACTGAACAAAAACATGGCTGAATCCTGAATGACTCCTATTTGTATAAATAGGGGACTACATAGGCAGCAAAATGTAGTTTTTTTCCTGCCATGGAAGTGCACTTGTATACTGAGGAGGAAGCCATTTGCATTACAGCCGTAAATGAGGATTCAAAATGGCGGCTCGGCTCGGTTTTCCCTTTCGGGCGCTCCCGTTTTCTGTTAGAATTTGTTAAAGAAAAAAATAAATATATTATTTACCAGCTTAAGGTCAGTCTGTATGGTGAAATTCTGTGACCTCGCCCTTAAATACTGACCTCGGCCCAGAGGGCCTTGGTCAGTACTTTCAAGACCTCGGTCACGGTATTTCACAATACGGACCTCCCAGCTGGTAAATAACACATCAGTCCCCCCAGGATTTCACGGGTCTTTTTTGTGATTGTTGCGGGCTAAAATGTCTGATGTTGCAGGGGGGTTCCAAAAAATTGCGATGAAAGTTGCGGTGTTTTTTAGGTTTTTGTTGCGATTACATTACAGGAGGAAGTGAAAGTTGCAAGAAATTGTTGCGATTTTCTCTTTTTGTGATTAAAATTGAGTGATATGTTAAATATTGTTATTACTGAAAAACTATTGATTAAAAAAACAAAGACACTGAGAAATGGTCCTATAAACAACTTTACCAATATAAAAGATTACCAGGACTACAAAAATGCAAAAAAATAGGCTTTACTTATCCAAATACACCTGTTGGTTCAAAAGTTAAAGTGCATAGAACCTCACAGCACAACATGAAGTTACCTTAAAATATAATATAAATGCCTCAGCTTTCATGTAAGAAAAAAAACTATTAATACTAGTACTGTGTGCAGGCAGTCTCTCCTGAAGACTAAATTAAACAATAATTATAAACTAATAAAATAAATGGCTCAGGCTTCATAGAAGAGAAAAAAAAACAATTTGAACAGAATCTCACAGTATGATGCTGAAGCTGCCTAAACAATGGAAAATAAAATGCCATTTTGGCAAAAATGTTGGCATCCATTAATTTCTTGTATTCAGTAAAAAAAAATGTAAAGTGCACACAGTCCTTCACTGTAAACATAACACACTTTCAGTAACAGAATTTAAGCCTATATGAACACTGACTCGCACATGCTGCTTCTCTTGAACGGAAACACGGAAGTAAGCAGTGTTGCCAGATACTGCTGATGTTTTCCAGCCCAAAATATGTTCAAAACCCGCCAAAATGCACTTGAAACTCCCCAACTGGGCGGTAAACTGCCCAATCTGGCAACCCTGGAAGTAAGGTGGAAGGTAGTTTGTTGACGTCACCTCAAGACGACGCCAACGATTGGTCAAATTTGCGGGAAAGTTGCGGTGATTGGATATAATTGCAGCACCGCCCTGAATTCGTGGGGATTGGTTGAATTTGCGTTGATGTTGCAAATCACAACATCGCGAAATCCTGGAGGGTCTGATATGTCGTAAAACAGGGCCGTCGCCAGCATTTTAAAATCACCGAGGTCCATGATGCGCAAAGTGCGCGCCGAAAAAATTGACATATTTAAATGAGAGGGGTGAATTACACATCACACAAGAGATCTATTCCTGAAATTACTTTTAATGGTGTTTGAACTGAATATCATCAGTTTTGAAAAAAAAAATCATGTATGTGGCAAGAGTGAGAATAATTTAAACTTGTTTAATGGTTTGATCTGGCCCAAGCAATGAGGACAAAAGATACCCTAACCATGTAGCCTGTGTAACTAGGATCAGAGGTGGGTAGTAACGCGCTCCATTTACTCTGTTACATTTACTTGAGTAACTTTTTGGATGAATTGTACTTGTAAGAGTAGTTTTAATGCAGCATACTTTTTACTTTTACTTGAGTATATTTGTGAAGAAGAAGCAGTACTTTTACTCCGTTACATTGGGCTATATTCTGCTTGTTACTCGCTACTTTATTTTTATTGATCCGTGCAATGTGTGGTCTGTTTGTTTATGTTTTGTCGAGACTTCCAGCAGAGGCTCTGTCACGTGACAGCATCTCACCGATCAAATGTAGCAGCCAGAGCCATAGTGGGAGGAGCTATGGTTTAACTCCATTTCGCCAACCAAACAGAGCCAAACCGCCACGCGCGCCCGCCCGCCCACACACAAAATTCCCGCGGCAAGACCAGTCCAGGTGGAAAAGAGCACGGAAGCAGAAGAAAAATGGCAGAAACAACGGCCAGCGTTTCTCATCAAGCCGAAGAGGCACACCCCTGGCCACACATACAAACCATGTTCACTCTCCAAACAACAAAAAATAATAGTTATGTTATGCGGTGTCACATGTGTCTCCCCATACCAGTGGACGTATTAGCTTATAAAAACTCAACGTTGAATTTGAGGAAACACATTGCGGTAAGTAGGCTATGTGCTTTTGGCTGTCTTCGTAGGCAGACGTTAGCCCTGTTGTAACATCATAAATAACTGTAAAATACATTGTTTTGTGGAAATGTATTGACGCACTGTGGCCTCAGACGGCAAGATAACACAAACACACCAGAGAACCAAGAAATAAAACTACAAAAAATCTTCCTAACAATCACTTTTTATTGATGTGAAACCAAAAAATGCTCATGAAAATAAGGTTGCTCGCCTAATGTCAGCTCCTCAATAGCGTTACAGTTGTACACGGCTCTAGTCAAAAACTGGGACTGGAAGACTGGTGAAAACTTACTAAATAACAAAACTCGTAACATATCGTTTGTGAAACCTCCATTTTTCAAGCTACTGTATTTGTTGTGGATTAGAGGGATTTGTGAAGACTTTAGGTGTTTTTTTTCTGTGAGATTTGTTTTATTATTTGTCTACAAGTGCTTGTTCACAAAAGGAAGGGCATTAGCTTGTTAGCTTGACCGCTTGCTAGCAATCCCCACCACCACCCAGCCAAGCTGGGCACTGGCAGCTAGTTAGCAAACTTTTTGCTTGTTACTTCCACTTGCTAACTCCTCTGCGAGATGGAGCCAGTAAACAACTTTTTGGGAGATGAAAGGATTAACATTGTTGATCGCATCTTACAGGATTATTTCCAGTCTTTTTCGTACAAGGAGATATTACGTGTGATGTTCAGCTGCTGTTAAAGCTGAACAGTCATTTCACGGAGTGAACATGCACGCGCGCACACACACACAGTGTTATGGTTTATGTGCAGACTGCCTTTCTCTTCTTTTTCTTTGTAACCTCTACCCATTGTTTTATTATTATGTTACTTTGTAAAGATTTAATTAATTAATATTTAGTTTATTATTGTTTTCACCTGTTCACGGCTAAAAGGTCACAGCTTCACAGTGCAAAATTGAGAGCTAGCTGCTGTTAAAGCTGAACAGTCACTTCATGGAGTGAACGTGCACGCACACACACACACACACACACACACACACAGTGTTATGGTTTATGTGCAGACTGCCTTGAGCTTCTTGTTGTTATTGTTAATACACAGAACTACACACACACAGTTTGTGTGAAATATATATGAAATCTCTGCCTGTTATGACATCCTGATCAATAAACAAAAGTTACTCAGCAGTTACTCAGTACTTGAGTAGTTTTTTCACTTAGTACTTTTTACTTTTACTCAAGTAATTAATTGGACAACTACTTTTTAATTTTACTTGAGTAATATTATTCTAAAGTAACAATACTCTTACTTGAGTACAATTTTTGGCTACTCTACCCACCTCTGACTAAGATACATTAACAATCTGGTATCCATTACACCTACACAAAAAAAAAAAATTCTGGGAAAAAAATCAGTATACACCACCATGTTTAAGGCAAAGTTATCCAAGGCAAACATAAGTTGAAACTTTCCACTTTATTGTTTTGGCTTATCGAATGATTTATTTTTAAAATCACAAACAAGGCGGCGGCACGGTGGTATAGTGGTTAGCGCTGTCGCCTCACAGCAAGAAGGTCCGGGTTCGAGCCCCGTGGCCGGCGAGGGCCTTTCTGTGCGGAGTTTGCATGTTCTCCCTGTGTCCACGTGGGTTTCCTCCGGGTGCTCCGGTTTCCCCCACAGTCCAAAGACATGCAGGTTAGGTTAACTGGTGACTCTAAATTGACCGTAGATGTGAATGTAAGTGTGAATGGTTGTCTATGTGTCAGCCCTGTGATGACCTGGCGACTTGTCCAGGGTGTACCCCACCTTTTGCCCGTAGTCAGCTGGGATAGGCTCCAGCTTGCCTGCGACCCTGTAGAACAGGATAAAGCGGCTAGAGATAATGAGATGAGATGAGACAAACAAGGCAGGCTACAACTGCACTGCTTTGAAAATGTAAATTTAACAGCTTCATGAAAGTGCGCTGATGGTTACCATGAAAAAAACGTGTCTACTGCACTGCGTTCACTCCCCTGAGTCACGCACTCATTCGCTTTTGTGTTCTTGGTCTCAGAGCCGCACGCACGAAACAGACACAGAAGACAGAATCAATGTTTAACATAATTAACAATGCACTTTTTATGGAGATGTTTTAATGTTATTCTTTATTTTTTTATCCAGTTGAATATTTAGCATACAAATGTATATTCAGCTCTTAAAAATGACCGAGGTCCGGACCTCGGTGGCCTCATAGCTGGCTACAGCCATGATCTCAAAACATAACCCACTGTTGTGCTGTGAATTCAAAGCTGCTAATTTACTGTATGCATGGAACTAAGCTCATTGTAGATGAGCACACACAGGAGAGGATCAGAGATTAATCTTAAATTTGCTATACAGTCCAACATTAAAGGAAGGCCAGTAAAGACAGTCAAAAATAAATGGCACATATAAAATGATCAGTGTAAACATGGCAACAGTTAACACCAGCATACCTAGCTTCCTGTCTGTGGCCTGGCTGATGTCATTAGGTGCTTTCCAAGTTAATAAGTATGTGACTGCACACACAATTACAGGCAACACACATACAGCCATATTTATTACATATCTAATCTCATATATGAATTGGCATCCAATTGCTACCAGAAACACAATGATGCAGAGGGTAATGGAGCAGGGAGGGGAGAAAACATCACCAAGTGATGGATATCTTTGGGAAATATTCTCTACTGCTACTGTCTGGTGAAGCAAATGTCCACAGAGCCTGGCTCCAAACAAAGGTGAAAAAATAAACAAAAATATTGAACAGTCTTCTTTGAAAATTTATGGAATAAGGACCAGGATCAGAATCAGTTCCAGCAGGTCACTGAGGAGGAGGAACATGGTGAAGTGCACACACCATTACCATTAAAGCAGAGCTGGAACCCCCCCCCCCCCCCCCCCCCCCCCCACACACACACACCAGTGATGAGGAAGATGGTCAGGCGGATCATTTTGGTGTCCAGTTCGCTTTTTGAATGCAAGTTCTCAAAGCAGTACATGTGTAACATTCACTATAAATTGGCAAAAGTCCAGATGTCTCTGTCTTTAATTAATAGAGAAATGTAATAAATGGGGAACAAATACTGTAGTAAGAAGAATAAAAAATGTGCTGTCAAAAGAAAATAGTAAACAACCCTATTGCTGAATATTTTCCTGTCGTAGCATCATGTTTAAACTCTTAAATCCTTAATGGCTTGTGTTCACTACATTTTATATCATGTACTGTATAATGCAAAAAGAGAGAGGGAGTTTAAAAGCCTTATAAGAAGTGTTTTTGACAAAAGCTTTCAATTATTCTCTTACATTTTGTAAATGAGGGATGTTTTCGACTTACCAAAGCCATAGACTGCAAAGAGGAACCTAACTAAGCACAAACCAAAAAAGATGATTGTAACCACAGGAACCTTCACGGGACCTCTTCAACCTGAAACATTCAACATGTATTTTAGATAAAAAACAAGCCATATAAATATTAATACATTTTGGACACCATGTTAAGCTTCAAGTGGATTAGTAGGTTTTCCACTGCATGAAAGTCTTCAGGTCACAGAATTTTGCTCTTTATAATTCAGTCAGTAAATGAACTTGAATGCTAACAGCATCAAAAAGAAACAAAGCACTTCTTTTTAAATTACATTATTTATTAGTATTATGATATAAAGTATTAACTTTATATGCAGACAAACAGTATTAGCTTGTTAAATCTATAACTTTTCTTTATATAGAATGCCTTTATTGTCACTGCACAAATGTACCACAAAATCTAGTTCATCATAAGAGAGCAAAGCCACTGCATATGTGCGCACCACCACTCTTGGGCACATCAGCTCAAGGCCGTCCCATGTTAACTTAATTGCATATTTTTGAACTGTGGGGGAAACCTGCACAGATATGGGGAGAACATGCAAACTCCACACAGAAAGGCCCTTGCCAGCCTCAAACCCAGAACCTTCTTGCTGCGAGGCAACAGTGCTAACCACTACTCCATCGTGCTGCCCTATATTATATTTCACCCCTATTTATATTTTACAATAATGAAAACAGGCCTACTGAAAGAAACCAAGAAGACAATTTTTGTTCACATATTTTTATAAGCTGGTGCCCACTCTGAACTAACTGAACAACCCTGACATAAGGTGTGCTCACTCAGTAACGCCCTCATTTGTTTTGTGTTTTCACACTCACCCACTCCGTCACATTGCAGAGTGCACTAGACATTGGCTGTAGGAGCCAAGTACTTCTGTAGGGAGCAATCTGGAACCTGCATGCAGATGCAAAACAGTTTGATACCAAGTTCCTCAACAGAAAACAACCCCCATCCCCCAGCTCACGACTGTTACAGTCTCACCCCAGATCTCGGAAAGGGACTTCGAACTCAAGCTCCTCCTTTGTAAGTGTCTCAACTTTCTCAATTACGTTCTTAAAGGCTGATTTGAGCTTGTGTCTCATTTCACACGCCATCTGCTCAGCATACAGGTCATCTCAGTCGTGCATGTGTTGGTGCTTGCCCAGGTCTGTAGTGATCTCTCCCACCTCTGTATAGAACTGTACATTTGTGTGGCATTTCTTCCCAAACATGATGGCATTCTGGACACAAAAAAGTGAGAAATGATGGAAAAGATTGCTAAAGTGTTTTTGTTCTCCCTCATCCTTGGTTCAATCATCACACATTATATAAGTACTGGTTACCGCTTGCTAGGGTATATTACTTAACCAGAGCTCAACCAACCAATCTGATTTTCAGGATCATCTTATGATTTGAGTTCCATCTAACCAGCTGTTGTTACAGCTGCTTTTTGGAAGACACAACCTGCTCTTAAAATAATAATGTGTATAAAATAAATTTTATCTCATTCTCATCTCATTATCTCTAGCCGCTTTATCCTGTTCTACAGGGTCGCAGGCAAGCTGGAGCCCATCCCAGCTGACTACGGGCGAAAGGCAGGGTACACCCTGGACAAGTCGCCAGGTCATCACAGGGCTGACACATACAGGTAGACACAGACAACCATTCACACTCACATTCACACCTACGGTCAATTTAGAGTCACCAGTTAACCTAACCTGCATGTCTTTGGACTGTGGGGGAAACCGGAGCACCCAGAGAAAACCCACACGGACACGGGGAGAACATGCAAACTCCACACAGAAAGACCCTCGCCAGCCACGGGGCTCGAACCCGGACCTTCTTGCTGTGAGGCGACAGCGCTAACCGCTACACCACCGTGCCACCCCAAATAAATTTTATATTAAAAGATATTAAATAGTTGTTTTTGCTTGGTATTTAGGCTAGTCTATTTCAAATGTGTAGTAATCAATAGTTCGAGTTAAGCGATCATTCAAACATCTACCTTGAAATTTTAACTACCATAGTCTGCTACAATAGGGTCAGAAATTATTATACATATTCTTCCTTCTTGCAAAACTGGTCAAAGAATCAGCGAGAGAGAATTGTGACCCCAAATCTAAGCCAAAAACTGAGACAGCCATTTTATCAAGAACTCTGCAGCCTTACATTACTGATCGTCTTAACAGCCTGATGAAAACAGCATCTATAGACAACGGAGAAGGAAAGCCACAAACTAACTGCTCCAAACTGTAGCAACATTTCTAATTTTACTGACTAGTTTGATGCTTGGGAAACTAAATGGAAATTGTCCTACACTAACATAAAAAGAATATACAGATGTGCACCTTGAGGTGGAAATGGAATATGATGATCATCTCTCCATCACATGGCTGGAATATGGCGTGCTTTATGTTGTTGTATAGGATGTCTACTTTATCACTGCTCACTGATGTGAAACGGAAACCTGTGAACAGGCAGATATGTTAGAATGTGACCCATCATGGGTGACATTACTATTCATGTGGAAGTTTCTTTGAATAGAAGACACCTACCTGTCCTTTACGGCAGCTCATTTATCAGCAAAAACATACATAGCAGCCTGTCATAGCTACAATTTATAGGCAATGAGTGTCCATAGTACTGTGCAACCAATGCTTTTAAAGGAAATGGAGCAGCCAGATTATTCTTTTGGAGGTGGTGGCTATTTATATACAGTGCCATGAAAAAGTATTCATACCCCTTGAACTTTTTCACATTTTTCCACCTTACAACCACGAACTTAAGTTTTTTATTGAGATTTTATGTGATAGACCAACACAGAGTAGCACATAATTGTGAAGTGAAACGAAAATGATAAATGGTCTTCAAAATTTTAAACAAATAAAAATCTGAAAAATGTGGTGTGCATTAGTATTCAGTCCCCTGTACTCTGATACCTCTAAATACAATCCAGTGCAATCAATTAACTTCTGAAGGCAGAGTCCTACTGTGTGCAATTTACTCTCAGCATAAATACACTTGTTCTGTGAAGGCCTCAGTGGATTGTTAGAGAACACTGAAGAACAAACAGCATCATGAAGACCAAAGAACTCACCAGACAGGTCAGGGATAAAGTTCTGGAGAAGTTTAAAGCAGGGTTAGGTTATAAAAAAAATATATCCCAAGCTCTGAACATCTCAAGAAGCACTGTTCAATCCATCATTCAAAAATGGAAAAAGTATGGCGCAACTGCAAACCTACCAAGACATGGCCGTCCACCGAAACTGACAGAGCGAGCAAGGAGAGCACTGGTCAGAGAAGCAGCCAAGACGCCCATGATCACTCTGGAAGAGCTGCAGAAATCCACAGCTCAGGTGGGAGAATCTGTGCACAGGACAACTATAAGTCGTACACTCCACAAACCTGGCCTTTTTGGAAGAGTGGCAAGAAGAAAGCCATTGTTGAAAGACAGGCATAAGAAGTCCCGTTTGCAGTTTGCCAGAAGCCATGTAGGGGACAGAGCAAACAGGTGGAAGAAGGTGCTTTGGTCAGATGAGACCAAAGTTGAACTTTTTGGCCTAAATGCAAAGTGCTGTGTGTGGCGGAAAACTAACACTGCTCATCACCCTGCACACACCATCCCCACTGTGAAACATGGTGGTGGCAGCATCATGCTATGGGGATGCTTTTCTTCAGCAGGGACAGGGAAGCTGGTCAGAGTTGATGGGAAAATGGATGGAGCTAAATACAGGGCAATCCTGGAAGAAAACCTGTTGGAGGCTGCAAAAGACTTGAGACTGGGAAGAAGACTCACCTTCCAGCAAGACAATGACTCTAAACATACAGCCAGAGCTACAGTACAATGGAATGGTTTAGATCAAAGAATATTCATGTGTTAGAATGGCCCAGTCAAAGTCCAGACCTAAATCCCATTGAGCATCTGTGGTAAGACTCGAAAATTGCTGTTCACAGACGCTCTCCATCCAATCTGGCTGAGCTTGAGCTATTTTGCAAAGAAGAATGGGCAAAAATTTCAGTGTCTAGATGTGCAAAGCTGGTAGAGACATACTGTACCACAAAAGACTTGCAGCTGTAATTGCAGCAAAAGGTGGCTCTACAAAGTATTGACGCAGGTGGGCTGAATAAGAATGCACATCACATTTTTCAAATTTTTATTTGTTTAAAATTTTGAAGACCATTTATCATTTTTGTTTCACTTCACAATTATGTGCTACTCTGTGTTGGTCTATCACATAAAATCTCAATAAAAAACTTAAGTTCATGGTTGTAAGGTGGAAAAATGTGAAAAAGTTCAAGGGGTATGAATACTTTTTTCAAGGCACTGTAATTATATGCATTGATACATTCCAAGTTATGCTTGTATGCATACTATTGAAACACTTATTTCAGTGTTTATGGAGGTTGCAGCAGTGGTACTACAGTTTTGTTTTGTTTTTTTGACATATCATTTGGGGACAATTATTTTCACACTCTTTTTATGTGCACCCATTAACATTTTATAAAGGTGTTAAAAAGAAGGTAAACAACAACAACAGTCACCAAGAATGTTGTTATTGGGAATCAGGAGTTCAGTCTGTGGTGCAATTTATCCTGCAGTATTTTGAAAAATAAGGATTAATGCCAGGCTTTTCTCACTTACCTTGTACAACCCCAATTCCAAAAAAGCTGGGACAAAGTACAAATTGTAAATAAAAACGGAATGCAATAATTTACAAATCTCAATAACTGATATTGTATTCACAATAGAACATAGACAACATATCAGTTGAAAGATACATCTCACAGATGCGCCGGGACACATCATCAGTGATGTAACCTGGGGTCATTGGGTGTTTCAGGTCTTTCAACATCAGACACCCTCACCCAGGCGACCCGACCGGAGGTGATCAGACTCCGGCCTGTGTCCCAGCAGCACTCGCCCACGGATCTGCCCTCTTAATCCATAGTCACCTTGTGGCTTTCTCGGTGGCTTCAGTCGCAGACCTGATAGCCTTCCGCTTCGCCTCCCCTGTGAGGCCCAGCACTGAGAGAACTTTGCAGAGGGACCGCCCTGCAAATCCTCAGCAGCCCACCTCCAGAGGTTCACAGAAGGTTTTCCAGCCCTGACTCCTGCACTCGTCCACCAGTTCCTGGTACTTGGCGCGTTTCCTTTCATTGGCCTCGTCCATGCACTCTTCCCAAGGAACTGTGAGTTCCAGCATGATCAATTGCTTGGTGGATTCTGACGAAAGGATCATGTCTGGTCGGAGCCGCGTAGATGTTATCCTGGCTGGAAACTTTAGCTGTTTACCTAGATCTACTTGTAGTTGCCAGTCAGCTGCGGTGGTGAGGAGGCCTGACCTTGCCCGTGGTTGTTTCTCGGGCTTCTCTCCGGCTCTGTGGAACTTGATGGTCTGTACCCTGCTATGGCTCTTGGTGGTGCTGATGGCTGTGGCTATGCTGTCAGCAACTGCCTTAAGGACCTGGTCGTGGCACCAGCGATAGCGCCCTTCTCCAAGGGCTTTTGGGCAGTTGCTGAGGAGGTGTTCCAGGGATCCCCGTCCTGGACACTGGGGACAAGATGGTGTTTCTATTTTTCCCCAGACATGGAGGTTACTTGGGCTTGGTAGGACGTCATACATGGCCTGGACAAAGAATCTGATGTTATGAACGTCTGCTCTCCAGAGGTTGAACCAAGTGACCTTCCGTTGCAGAACATTCTCCCACTTAGTCCATGCTCCTTGTTGCCCCATAAAAACAGAATGCAATAATTTACAAATCTCAAAAACTGATATTGTATTCACAATAGAACATAGACAACATATCAAATGTCGAAAGTGAGACGTTTTGAAATTTCATGCCAAATATTGGCTCATTTGAAATTTCATGACAGCAACACATCTCAAAAAAGTTGGGACAGGGGCAATAAGAGGCTGGAAAAGTTAAAGGTACAAAAAAGGAACAACTGGAGGACCAAATTGCAACTCATTAGGTCAATTGGCAATAGGTCATTAACATGACTGGGTATAAAAAGAGCATCTTGGAGTGGCAGCGGCTCTCAGAAGTAAAGATGGGAAGAGGATCACCAATCCCCCTAATTCTGCGCCGACAAATAGTGGAGCAATATCAGAAAGGAGTTTGACCATGTAAAATTGCAAAGAGTTTGAACATATCATCATCTACAGTGCATAATATCATCAAAAGATTCAGGGAATCTGGAAGAATCTCTGTGCGTAAGGGTCAAGGCCGGAAAACCATACTTGGTGCCCGTGATCTTCGGGCCCTTAGACGGCACTGCATCACATACAGGCATGCTTCTGTATTGGAAATCACAAAATAGGCTCAGGAATATTTCCAGAGAACATTATCTGTGAACACAATTCACCGTGCCAGCCGCCGTTGCCAGCTAAAACTCTATAGTTCAAAGAAGAAACCGTATATAAACATGAATCAGAAGCACAGACGTCTTCTCTGGGCCAAGGCTCATTTAAAATGGACTGTGGCAAAGTGGAAAACTGTTCTGTGGTCAGACGAATCAAAATTTGAAGTTCTTTATGGAAATCAGGGACACCGTGTCATTCAGACTAAAGAGGAGAAGGACGACCCAAGTTGTTATCAGCGCTCAGTTCAGAAGCCTGCATTTCTGATGGTATGGGGTTGCATTAGTGCGTGTGGCATGGGCAGCTTACACATCTGGAAAGACACCATCAATGCTGAAAGGTACCGTATATCCAGGTTCTAGAGCAACATATGCTCCCATCCAGACGACGTTTCTTTCAGGGAAGACCTTGCATTTTCTAACATGACAATGCCAAACCACATACTGCATCAATTACAGCATCATGGCTGCATAGAAGAAAGGTCCGGGTACTGAACTGGCCAGCCTGCAGTCCAGATCTTTCACCCATAGAAAACATTTGGCGCATCATAAAACGGAAGATACAACAAAAAAGACCTAAGACAGTTGAGCAACTAGAATCCTACATTAGACAAGAATGGGTTAACATTCCTATCCCCAAACTTGAGCAACTTGTCTCCTCAGTCCCCAGATGTTTACAGACTGTTGTAAAGAGAAAAGGGGATGTCTCACAGTGGTAAACATGGCCTTGTCCCAACTTTTTTGATGTGTTGTTGTCATGAAATTTAAAATCACCAAATTTTTCTCTTTAAATGATACATTTTCTCAGTTTAAACATTTGATATGTCATCTATGTTCTATTCTGAATAAAATATGGAATTTTGAAACTTCCACATCATTGCATTCTGTTTTTATTTACAATTTGTACTTTGTCCCAACTTTTTTGGAATCGGGGTTGTATAATTTGACATGTGTCGTGGGGGTCTTATAGTATTGTTCTGCCACAATCTTCACTGAGTCTTTCAGCTTTTTTCCTGGTACTTCAGGATGAACTTCTTATACTTCAGCTGACCACTGCTCCATATTACCATGGGCATCAGGCAGGAAAATGGCAAAGTCCCACTGCTCCGTTTTACCATGGGGATGAGGTGGAAAAATATCAACGCATTAATATTTTCAACACCACCAAAGTTCCCATCACCAATATTATCACCATCACCATAGCCACATTAGCAATACTAACATTAGCACCAGTATTATAATTTGTTGGTTATTCAATCCATTACCCTACATATTCATAATCAATAGCAGCCAGCCCCTTGGCTTAACATACCCCCACATTTCAGGCCCTAGAACAATAAGGACAGACAAGACGGAATAGAACAGTAGTAACACTAAACACTAGGGGACAGGAGCACATGACAACGCATCTGCTATCACGTTCTCCTTGCCCTTAATATGCTTGATGTTAAGATTATATGGCTGGAGAAAAATACACCAGCACATTAATCTTTGATTAGGATTTTGGAGAGAATGAAGAAAAGTTAATGGATTATGGTTGCAATATGCAACAATTGGGGTTAGACTACCACCAACATAGATTTCAAAAGTCTGTAAAGCCCAAATCAACGCGAGTGCTTCTTTTTCTATCGTCGAATAGTTCAACTGATGAGTTGAATTTTCGCAAAAAATAGCACACTGATCGCTCATTTCCATCATCGTTGTCTTGGAGCAAAACAGCTCCTGCCCCCACCTTGCTGGCATCAACTTGTAACTTAAACGGCTTGGTCATTCGCAGAGCAGTAAGGAGAGGGGCAGACGTCACGAGATTTTTGGCTTGCTCAAACACCCTTTGACAAGCTGACATCCAATCAAAGGGCTTGCTCTGCTTGAGCAGATCTGTAAGTGGTACTACAACCAAAGAGGAATTCTGACAAAAATTCCTATAATACCCAATCATTCCCAGAAATTTCATCAGTTCTTTTTTAATGGTAGACGGTGGAAAATTATCAATTGCCATAACTTTTGCACGGACAGGGTGCACAAAGCCCTGGCCCACAATTTTACCTAAGTAGAATTCACATTTCACCAAGTTGATGATGAGGTTCACTTTGGCGAGGTGGGTGAACAGCTGACGGAGATGATCAAGGTGGGAACTCCAAGTGTCACTATAAAGAATGTCATCTAAATAGATGGCACACCCCTCAAGATGCACAATTATTTGATTCATCAATCTTTGAAAAACAGCTGGAGCGTTCCATAACCCAAAAGGCATAACTTTATATGAATACAGGCCACTCGACGTAACAAAGGCTCACACGCATGCTCTGTTTAGGGAATTTGCCAATATCCCTTCAATAAATCAAGGTTACTGATGAATTTGGCTGAACCCATTTGGTCCACACGATTCTCAATGTTCAGAAGAGGGAATGAGTCAGGTTTTGTGACATTATTTAATTTTATATAATCAATACAAAACCGGTAGGTTCCGTCGGCTTTATTCACCAGCAAGCATGGCAATGCCCAGCTAGAAAATGACTGTTCTGCAAGATTATGATCCAATAAATATTGCGCTTCTTTTTCAAAAATTTTCTGTCTCACCAGAAACTCTGTAAAAGCATTGGTGAATGGGGGAAGCATCCCCAGCATCAGTGTCATGGCAAATTACATGAGTTTGGGTAGGCGTATCAGAAAACAGGGCCGGAAATTCTTTTATCTGAGCCCCTACCTCAGACACCTGGTCTGGGGACAGATGGCTCTATAGCAGCAGTAGATTAGCTAGAGATTCAGAATTTTTAAGTCTTCCAAGTAAGACAGCATCATCTAGTTCACACATGTCAACCTCTTCCAGCGCTACCACCGCTAGTGGAGAAGAGGCTGACGCTGCAGAACAATTTGAAGAGCACTGAGTGCTGTCCTCAGCCATTGCTGCCACCAATTGACTGAGGGCAGGGCTTGCCTCAGAGATAACAGTTGCAACACACATTTAATTTTTGTCCACTACACCATCATTTTCGAAATAGGGCTTAAGCAGATTGACATGACACAATTGTGTCCACCTTTTCCTGTCAGGCATAGCCACCACATTATTGTCATTTTTCTCTTTGCTTGTCACTCTATAGGGATCTACAAATTTTGCTTGAAATGGTGAGTGTGTTGCAGGTAAAAGGACCATCACCTGATCCCCAGGATTGAAAGCATGACACACAGCTTTCTGATCATACACTTGTTTCATTTTTGCTTGTGTTTTTTCCAGTTTTTCACAAGCCAATCTCCCAGCCACATACAATCGTCACCTGACGCCATCGACATAATCAGTCAAAGACAGCGGCGGCTCTCTGGTAACACCATCATCCAACAATGATGCTTCTGGCCCATGCACTGTATGGCCAAAGATGAGCGCGTTCGGGCTAAACCCGGTGCTTTCTTGCATCACCTCCCTGGCCACCAACAGTAGCCAGGGAAGGCTGTCCTCCCAGTCCCTGCCTAATTCCACACAACATGCCTTCAGCATTGACTTGAGCATCTGATGGAAGCACTCCAAGATGCCTTGGCTTTGAGCATGATACGCAGAATCTTTATTATGCCGGATCTTTAATAAGCACAACACCCGAGAGAACATCTTGGATGTGAAATTCATGCCCTGATCAGATTGTATTATTTTAGCCAATCCGAATATCAAAATAAACTGATATAAAGCTTTAACAACAGATTTGGCCGTAATTGAATGAAGGGGATATGCCGCAGGATAACGGGTTGTCTGACAAATCACTGTAAGCAGATAAGAACAACCTGTTTTCGAATGGGGCAGTGGACCCACACAATCAATCACAAGATGTTCAAAGGGTTTAGGTGCGGGGGCTATCGGACAAAGAAAGACAGGTTTTGGCATCTGATTTGGTTTACCAGTCAATTGGCAAACAAGACAGGTTTTCACATGAGAAACTACGTCTCTTTTCACTTGAGGCCAGTAACAGTAGTGCAGGATTCCGTCATATGTTTTCTTGACTCCCATATGACCAGTGTCATCATGGGCAGTCTTCAAAACCAGTGGCACCACCACCTGCCATACAGGCTCATTGGGAACTTTGCTATGTGGTGGGCATTTATGGGCATTTATGCATTAGAACACCATCCTTCACTAGATAACCTTGAGTTATATCACTGTTTTTAATGTCATGCTTTATCGAATAGAGGCTGCAGCGAGGAATCAGACTGTTGCGCATCAATCAACTGCTTATGCGGGATTGAATCTGGCAAACCAACCAATGGTGGCAGCACAATACTGTCACCATCAGCTGCTTTAGAGGCAGCACAACTGGCAGAGCGCGTTATAGCAGACACAGGACACACACAGGGAATATCACTCTCATCAGAGAAAGATTGAGCTTCATATCCATATGCAAACCATAGTCAATGCTAGGCGACACAGTAGCCCACACCCTGCCCCCGGTCAATCCATTTCCCAAAATCATGGAGACATTGTGTATTGGGAGCACAGGGCGCACCCCAAGCAACACTTCTCCACTGACCAATTTGGAATCTAAGTGCATTTTATGCAGAGACACAGACAAAACAGTTAGGTTGATTCCACGAACAAAAATAGTCTGACCAGAATCAGACAAAGCTGAGAAGGGTAAAACTGATTGCAAAATGAACGATTCCATTGAACCAGTGTCTCGGAGTATTTTAATTGGCACTTTTTCTCCATCAGCACTTAGTGACACAAACCCATCGAAAATAAAAAGAGAAAAACTAAAATCAAAACAGGGCTTGTTCGCATCATTAGGCTGACTAGGAAGAGACACGGGCAAAGCAGAGCCCTGGGCGGCGTCTTTAGCTGGAGCACGGGACTTGTTTTTACCTTTTAACACTGGACACTCGAATTTCCAATGTCCCTTACCCAAACAGTAATTACAAACTCTATTTGGGCCTAGTTTACTCTGAGCACTAGGCTCAGGCTTGCTAAAAAGATTAAAAGACACTTCTGACGCAGGTTTACGAGGTGACTGACTACTCCGAATCGCACAATAATTAGAAAATGACTGTGTTCCGACATACTTAGCTTTGTGAATCAAAGTGCAGTCATCAGCCAAAGTCGCGGCTTCAGACACCATCCAAACATCATGTTCACGAATATAAGTCGCAATTTGCTTGAGAAGACAATTTTTAAATTGCTCGCCTAAGATCAGGTTAGGCAAACCCTCCTGCAGCTCAATTTCTGATGCAGAACACCAACGATTAAATTAAACAGACAGCTCTTTGGCAAATTCAGTATAATTTTGACTGGGGTGTTTATGCATTTCACAAACTTTTGGCGATATGCCTCCGGCACAAGCTCATAAGCTTTCAGTACTGCTTTTTTCATGCACAGATATGTGTGACTTTCAGGCACATCAAGAGCTGAGTAAGCCTCTTGGGCGTGACCAGTCAGCGTACACTGGAGCATCAATGTGCACATTGAGTCAGGCCAATTATAAACTTCAGCTACACGCTCAAACAAATTGAAAAATGTTTCCACATTAGACTCCTCAAATTTAGGCAGAAGTCTCACATTTTTTTTTTAGCCACATCAAGATTGTCAGTGTTAACAGGGTCAGAAGGATCAAATCTCCCCTCCCCTAAAGGCCTAGGGTGCCTGAAAAATAAGGAGGGCAGAGGCGAGCAAATAGCAATAATAATCTCATCTTATTATCTCTAGCCGCTTTATCCTTTTCTACAGGGTCGCAGGCAAGCTGGAGCCTATCCCAGCTGACTACAGGCGAAAGGCGGGGTACACCCTGGACAAGTCGTCAGGTCATCACAGGGCTGGCACATAGACACAGACAACCATTCACAGCTACGGTCAATTTAGAGTCACCAGTTAACCTAACCTGCATGTCTTTGGACTGTGGGGGAAACCGGAGCACCCAGAGGGAACCCACGCGGACACATGCAAACTCCACACAGAAAGGCCCTTGCCGGCTGTGGCAGTGGGGGTGTGGTCAAGCACCGGTCTGTAACAGGAGGGCGGAGTCAGGGAAGGTAAGTGGCAGAATCACTACACCTGATGTCAATTAACCTGTGTGTGTCTTCCCAGTGACCGTGGCCTATATAAGGAGGGAGAGCAGAGATCAGAGAAGCTCTGCCCCGAACAGATACCTGCGTGTGTGTGTCTGTGTTTAATCACTGATGCTAGACTGAAAAGTGTGGCAATAAAAGCGTATCTTGCAAACCTGATCTCTGTCCTGCTGTCCTCTGTGTTCCACCCTTCCTTAGAAGTGTTACAGTGGTGCCGAAACCCAGGACTGGAGCACAGCAGCCTAACAGCCCCATGGAGTCCTCCCCATTCGCTGAACTGGTCCACGCCCTCGCCACGGCCCAGCAAAGCCAGCACCAGGCGCTACTCACCCTCCGAAAGGAGCAAGAACAGCGGTTCGAGGCCCTGGTGTTGGCCCAACAAGAAGATCGACAGGCGTTCCGGCACCTCCTCGCATCGGCAGGGTCCACCAACGCTCCCACCGCGGGCCCGTCCCCCCTCACCCTAACAAAGATGGGCCCGCAGGACGACCCCGAGGCATTCATCACGCCCTTCGAGCAAGTTGCGGAGACCTCAGGGTGGCCGATGAACCCCTGCTAATGGGAGAGGCACAGCTGGCCACGGTACAGCTCCCCGCCGACTGCCGGCTGGCCTACGGGGACCTTCGCCGGGCCATCCTCCAGTGTGTGGGGCGCACCCTGGTACAGCAGCATCAGTGCTTCCGCGCTTTGCGCCTGGAGGAAGTCGGCCGGCCGTTTGCGTTTGGCCAGCAACTCCGGGACGCCTGCTGGTGGCGGTTGAGGGCCGACAACCGCGATGCCGAGGGGATCATCGACCAGGTGCTGCTGGAGCAATTCATCGCCCGCTTACCAGCAGGAACCATGGAGTGGGTCCAGTGCCACCGCCCGGCGTCGCTGGATCAGGCAGTCGAGCTGGCGGAGGACCATATGGCAGCTGTCCCGGTGGCAGAGCAGCAGACAGCCTCTTCTCTTCTCTCCTCTTCTCTCTCTCCCTCTCCTGTGTCTCGTCCTCGCCCCATTCCCCCACCGCGGAGGCAGGGGCCAGCACCACTGGTGCCGGCCCGCCGCACCCACGGTGCCCTCCCGTTTCTCCCTTCTGTGTCTGTCTCTCCCCCACCTCAGGTGAGTGAGCCCCAGAACACCGGTGCGGAGAAGAAGCCCGGGCCGGTTTGCTGGCACTGCGGGGAGCCGGGCCACCTCCAACAACAGTGCACGGTCATGGAGGTGGGCGTGGTGGTTTGGATCCCCGACGCGCCAGGAGCTGCCCTCGATCGGGCCAGAGTGTATCGCATACTGGTGAGTATTCAAGGGGATACATATCAGGCGTTGGTGGATTTGGGTTGTAATCAGACCTCAATTCACCAAAGCCTGGTGCAAAATGAGGCATTGGGGGGAGCACAGGGGGTGAAGGTGTTGTGTGTGCATGGGGACATTCACAGCTACCCTTTGGTGTCAGTCCACATTTTGTTCCGAGGGGAAAAATTTATAGTGAAGACGGCAGTTAATCCTCGCCTTACCCACTCTTTAATTTTGGGGACGGATTGGCCAGGATTTCGGGATTTAATGATGCACTTAGTAATGAGTGGGTCCTGCCATTTAACAGGGGGAGGTCCCGGTGTCGCTTTGGCGGGAGCAGCTGTCGCAGAGCCATCTACGTCATCTCCGTATCAGAGTGAGGAGCCACCTGCCCCTCCTCTCTCATTGGGGAATCCCTCGCAGATTTCCCATTAGAGCAGTCGCTAGATGAGACTCTGCGGCATGCGTTTGACCAAGTGAGAGTATTTCGATGGTCAAACGCTCCAGCCGAATGCCACCCCGTCCTTCCCCTACTTCGCAATTATGAAGGATAGGTTATACCGAGTGACGCAGGACATTCAAACTAAAGAGCGAGTCACGCAGCTTTTAATTCCGAAGAGCCACCGGGAATTGGTATTCCAGGTGGCTCACTTTAATCCCATGGCTGGACACCTAGGGCAGGATAAAACACTAGCCTGAATAATGGCCCGATTCTATTGGCCGGGGATTCGCGGCAATGTCCATAGGTGGAGTACGGCGTGCCACGAATGCCAGTTAGTAAATCCAGCAGCCATTCCAAAAGCGCCTTTGCGCCCTCTACTGCTAATCGAGACCCCGTTCGAAAGAATTGGGATGGATCTCGTCGGGCCATTAGATCGGTCAACATGAGGGTACCGCTTTATATTAGTTCTGGTGGACTATGCAACACGATACCCGGAAGCCGTGCCTCTGCGCAATATCTCAGCATGCAGTATTGCGGAGGCACTCTTCCGCGTCATCATCCACGTTGGGATCCCGAAAGAGATTCTGACGGATCAAGACACCTCGTTTATGTCACGAACACTGAACGAACTGTATGGGTTATTGGGTATTAAGCTGATCCGCACCAGCGTGTATCACCCAC
Source organism: Neoarius graeffei (assembly GCF_027579695.1). NCBI lineage: Eukaryota > Metazoa > Chordata > Actinopteri > Siluriformes > Ariidae > Neoarius > Neoarius graeffei. The sequence continues at coordinate 51,124,789 of NC_083571.1, read as the reverse complement.
AAACGGACGGTTTAGTTGAACGGTTCAACCGCACCCTTAAGAATGTAATTAAAAAATTCATAAGTGAGGACGCATGTAATTGGTATAAGTGGGTCGAGCCCTTGCTGTTTTCAGTGCAAGAGGTCCCCCAAGCCTCCACGGGGTTCTCCCCATTCGAATTATTATATGGGCGTAAGCCGCGCGGCATTCTAGATGTGCTGTGGGAAAATTGGGAGGAGGGGCCTTCACAAAGCAAAAACGAAATTCAATACGTTATGGACCTGCGCGCAAAACTCCACACCCTCACCCACCTAACCCAGGAGAATTTGCGGCAGGCCCAAGAATGGCAAACCCACCTGTACCCCAAGGGTACGCGCCTTAGAGAGTTCGCACCGGGAGATAAAGTACTCGTATTGTTGCCCACGTCGAGCTCCAAATTGGTCGCCAAGTGGCAAGGACCCTTTGAGGTCACACGGCGAGTCGGGGACATCGACTACGAGGTGAGGCGAATGGACAGGGGTGGGGCGCTACAGATTTACCACCTCAATCTGCTTAAACTCTGGAATGAGGAGGTCCCCATGGCGTTGGTGTCGGTGGTTCCGGAGAAGGCGGAGCTGGGGCCGGAGGTCCAAAAAGGGGCATTAGCATCACGTACCCCTCCGATCCCCTGTGGAGACCACCTCTCTCCGACTCTACTAGCGGAGGTTGCCCAGTTGCAGACCAAGTTTTCGGATGTGTTCTTGCCCCTGCCCGGTCGTACTGACCTCATAGAGCACCACATAGAGACGCCCCCGGGGGTGGTAGTGCGGAGCCACCCTTACAGGCTACCCGAACACAAGAAAAAGGTAGTTTGGGAAGAACTCGAGGCCATGCTTGAAATGGGCATCGTCGAGGAGTCCCACAGTGACTGGAGCAGCCCGGTGGTCTTGGTACCCAAGGCCGACGGGTCGGTCCGGTTCTGTGTGGACTATAGGAAAGTCAACGTGGTGTCTAAATTTGACGCGTACCCAATGCCTCGTATTGATGAGTTGCTCGATCGACTAGGCACTGCTCGCTTTTATTTGACACTGGATCTGACGAAGGGATACTGGCAGATCCCCTTGACTCCACTATCCCGAGAAAAAACGGCCTTTTCCACACCGTTCGCTTTACACCAATTTGTCACACTTCCGTTCAGGCTGTTTGGGGCACCCGCTATGTTTCAGCGGCTGATGGACAGGGTCCTCCGCCCCCACGTCACCTATGCGGTCGCCTATCTTGATGACATTATCATCTATAGTAATGACTGGCCGAGGCATCTTGAACATCTGAGGGCCGTCCTTAGGTTTCTGAGGTGAGCGGGTCTCACAGCCAACCCAAAGAAATGTGAGATTGGGCGGGTGGAAGTATGGTATCTGGGCTTCCACTTGGGCAACGCGCAGGTGCGTCCCCAAATTAACAAGACCGCAGCAATTGCGGCCTGCCCGAGGCCCAAGACCAAAAAGGGGGTGAGACAGTTCCTGGGGGTGGCTGGCTACTATCGGAGGTTTATACCTAATTATTCGGATGTCACCAGCCCACTGACTGATCTCACTAAAAAGGGGGCACCAGATCCAGTCCAGTGGATGGAGCAATGCCAGCGGGCTTTTTCTGAGGTAAAGGCTGCACTGTGTGGGGGGCCACTTTTACACTCCCCTGACTTTTCTCTCCCCTTTATATTACAGACCGATGCATCGGACAGAGGGCTGGGGGCGGTTTTGTCCCAGGAGGTGAAGGGGGAGGACCGCCCAGTCCTACACATCAGTAGAAAGCTGTCGGTGTGTGCGGGAGGGGTGCTACAGCACTATAGAAAAAGAATGCCTCGCAATCAAGTGGGCGGTCCTCGCCCTCCGTTACTACCTGCTGGGGCACCCTTTCACCCTCTGTTCGGACCACGCGCCCCTCCAATGGCTCCACCGCATGAAGGATGCCAATGCGCGGATCACCCGGTGGTATCTGGCACTCCAACCCTTTAATTTCAAGGTGGTCCACAGGCCGGGGGTGCAGATGGTCGTGGCGGACTTCCACTCCCGTCAAGGGGGGGGGGGGGGGGGGGGGGGGTCGGCTGCAGGCCGGATGGGCGCCCGGCCTGAGTCGGGCGGTGGGGGTATGTGGCAGCGGGGGCGTGGTCAAGCGCCGGTCTGTGACAGGAGGGCGGAGTCAGGGAAGGTAAGTGGCAGAATCACTACACCTGATGTCGATTAACCTGTTTGTGTGTGTCTTCCCAGTGACCGCGCCCTATATAAGGAGGGAGAGCAGAGAAGCTCTGCCCCGAACAGATACCTGCGTGTGTGTGTCTGTGTTTAATCACTGATGCTAGACTGAAAAGTGTGGCAATAAAAGCATATCTTGCAAACCTGATCTCTGTCCTGCCATCCTCTACCCTTCCTTAGAAGTGTTACACCGGCCAAGGGGCTCGAACCTGGACTTTCTTGCTGTGAGGTGACAGCACTAACCACTATACCACTGTGCCGCCCAGCAATAATAGTAATGAAAGTTTATTTAACAAACATGCTGGATCGCAAGTACAAAAATTTAAATAAGTCAGCAGAGAAACAGTCAGTTATTGGTGGTGTTGGGGGATGTTGGAATCCAGAGAGTGCACTGTTCCAAAGTCAAAACTGAAATAAAGAAAGAGAGCATCTCAACCCATGGGAACCGCTTTTTTTTCATTGTTAAAAGTTAAAATGTTTTGGAAATGGCCTCGTCTGTTTTCTCTTCTTCGGAATTGAAGTGTGTCTTCTTTTGTCGAGTTTTTTTTTTCTTTGGCAGCTCTTCTTGTTCCACTTCGCTCTCTGATATTGACGTTGATTCACATGGTGTCAGTCATACAGGATCCTCATGTGAAATGGAAGCAGTTTCTTTCAACGAGGCAAAAAAAATTGTCATTTTCGCCATCGTCTGCTATCTTCTTTGGGATAGCTTGAAACAAAGCTGACTAGTCGGCTGTTCTCTGTCACGAGCACACTCTGTGCTGGTCACATGATACAATTGACCAATGATATATCTGCATTTTGGCAGTCGGCCTTTTCTGTAACTGCTCCTCAGAAACGAAACTCAGTTGTCAAATCTCCATAAAATTCCCATGGAAACGAAAATATACGATGGATCAGAGAGTAAATGCTTAAAGGAGATATGCAGAACCTTTATTTTTAAATAAATTGCTGAGTGGATAGTATCTCCACCCTTGTGACTCTTGTATGCTGCATAAATAGGAATTTAAAAAATATATTTTTGAGAATTAAAATCAACCGCTAAGTTGGCATTCGAGCTGCCCTGCTGAGCCAGCCAGCCCTGAGCATGTGACGTTACAGCAGGAACCGGTTTTAAGGCCGAGGCCTTTTACAGCTATAGACCAAAGTCATATAAATAAAAATTTATAGTGAAAGTAAGAAATACCGTTACCGACTTGCTCACCTAAGACTGATTTGACTTCACTGATTGTGGGTTGTCTCTCATTAAAACAGGATAGGTGTTATAACTTATGCAACATACATGTACATGCATGCATTTTCACTGATAAAACATAAAAGGCTAATTAAATAATCAGATGAACTGAGACAATCACATTCTGAAGCAAATTAAATAATCTTATACCGGTAACTTAAACACACAATACAAGTTACATGTATTAATCTAAATGCAGGTAAACAACGTGTTTTTGTTGTTTTATGTCCAAATGAGAGTCGGAGCTTACCCGTCTGTGTTCTCACTTCTTGAAGGCTGATCTTGTGGCTGATTGTTTTGACACAATCTGACTTTCAGTTGCTCGTTTTGTTCTCCGTTCATTTGCTTCTTCCACGTAAGGGCGAGATGGCAGCGATATCCAGTTTAGAAATCAGACGGCTGGTCCACTCATTCTCCATTTTCTCCATACTGAGTATTCCGCCATTACTTTTTGGCTCAGGCAATTACTGAAACCCAGGACGGAACGGAACATCACCAGTTTTAGCAACAACCGCGGGGAGGTCACTGCCCGAGCAATATGTCCCATCCTGGGTTTTACCAACAACCCTTGGCTCACACTCCGGGAGAACTGGTGCAACTGAACTTACTTTCCTTTTAAATAATAAATAAAATAAATGCTTTCCTTTTCTTGTAGTTTTATTTAGTTGGTACTGCACCCTCTTTCAATACGGGCTTATAGCCAATGCTCCTCAGCAGATCAGAGGTCTTGTACGAGTCTTCAGTAAAATGTGCAGAGCAGAGGAGAGACCACTTCATAGGTGCCCAGTGTGCCCGCGAACTTCATGCAAAACGCGTCCAAATCTTTGCAGTTTGAACATTATTGGGCCAGGAATGCAACGTAAATCCACCTTCTGTCATGTTGCTGGCACATCTATGTGGCATGGTGATAAATTAGCTCAAAATGGAGGATCAGAGTTGCAGTCAGCTCTATGTTTTAGTATAGCGGAAATGGCGATGAGACCGATAGACTTCCTGCTGTGATGTGACAGATGTCAAGGTTATTCACTCAGACCACTACCTACAGTGGTGCTTGAAAGTTTGTGAATCCTTTAGAATTTTCTAGATTTCTGCATAAATATGACCTAGAATATCATTAGATTTTCACACAAATCCTAAAAGTAGATAAAGGGAACCCAGTTAATGAGACAAATATATTATACAACCCCGATTCCAAAAAAGTTCTCCTCTTTAGTCCGAATGACACGGCGTCCCTGATTTCCATAAAGAACTTCAAATTTTGATTCGTCTGACCATAGAACAGTTTTCCACTTCGCCACAGTCCATTTTAAATGAGCCTTGGCCCAGAGAAGACGTCTGCGCTTCTGGATCATGTTTAGATACGGCTTCTTCTTTGAACTATAGAGTTTTAGCTGGCAACAGCAGATGGCATGGTGAATTGTGTTCACAGATAATGTTCTCTGGAAATATTCCTGAGCCCATTTTGTGATTTCCAATACAGAAGCATGCCTGTATGTGATGCAGTGCCGTCTAAGGACCCAGAGATCACGGGCACCCAGAATGGTTCTCCGGCCTTGACCCTTATGCACAGAGATTCTTCCAGATTCTCTGAATCGTTTGATGATATTATGCACTGTAGATGATGATATGTTCAAACTCTTTGCAATTTTACACTGTCGAACTCCTTTCTGATATTGCTCTGCTATTTGTCGGTGCAGAATTAGGGGGATTGGTGATCCTCTTCCCATCTTTACTTCTGAGAGCCGCTGCCACTCCAAGATGCTCTTTTTATACCCAGTCATGTTAATGACCTATTGCCAACTGACCTAATGAGTTGCAATTTGGTCCTCCAGCTGTTCCTTTCCTTTAACTTTTCCAGCCTCTTATTGCCCCTGTCCCAACTTTTTTGAGATGTGTTGCTGTCATGAAATTTCAAATGAGCCAATATTTGGCATGAAATTTCAAAATGTCTCACTTTCAACATTTGATATGTTGTCTATGTTCTATTGTGAATACAATATCAGTTTTTGAGATTTGTAAATTATTGCATTCCGTTTTTATTAGCAACTTGTACTTTGTCCCAACTTTTTTGGAATTGGGGTGGTAGATAAATTAAAATAAACTAGACAGGGACACTCTAACGAGTGCAAACCCCGCCTTTTCCCTATTAAAATACATTGGGCGAAAATTTCGAAGTTCTGCCATGACCTTGACCTTTGACCTTTGACCTCCAAAATTTAATGGTTTCCTTCCTGGGTGATTGGCAACACATGTACAAAATTTGGTCCAAATCGATCCATTGGTTCTTGAGATATCTTGCAGACACACAGACAGACAGACAGACAGACAGATACACACACACACAGACTGACGCAGGTGAAAATAATAACCCCTCCGACTACTGTCGGCGGGGTTAATTAAGTATTTAAATATACAAATATATAAGAATAAGATATGGGGAAGAGAGGAAGAGGGAGGGGGGAAAGGGGGTAGAAGTGGGGTTAGGGTAAGTGTGTGTGTGTGTGGGGGGGCGAGCAGGAAAGATATTGCACTTTATATTGCACATTGTCCGGTATTGCTTATTGTCAGGCTAGGCTACTGCTCCTTCCCATCCTCTGTCCTCCTGTTACCCCTCCTCACCCCCAGAGAGGAGTTGTACAGTCTGATGGCGTGAGGGACAAAGGAGTTTTTGAGTCTGTTCATCCTGCACTTGGGAAGGAGCATTCTGTCACTGAACAGGCTCCTCTGGTTGCTGATGACGGTGTGCAGAGGGTGACTGGCATCGTCCATGATGTTCAATAGTTTGTCCATAGACCTCTTCTCTGCCACCATCACCAGAAAGTCCAGCTTCATGCCAACCACAGCGCCAGCCCGCCTGATCAGTTTGTCCAGCCTGGATGTCTCCTTCTTGGATGTGCTGCCCCCCAGCACACCACAGTATAAAACAGGACACTGGTGACCACAGACTGATAGAACATCTACAGGAGTTTCTTGCAGATGTTAAAGGACCGCAGCCTCCTAAGGAAGTATAGCCTGCTCTGTCCCTTCCTGTATAAGTGATTGGTGTTGCAAGTCCAGTCCAGCTTGCTCTCCAGCCACAGCCCAAGGTACTTGTAGGAATCCACAGCCTCCACCTTGACTCCCTCAATCAGAACTGGTCGTAACCTTGGTCTGGACCTCCCAAAGTCAATGACCAGCTCCTTGGTCTTCGTGGTGTTGAGCTGCAGATGGTTCCTGTTGCACCACACAGCAAAGTCCCTCACCAGGCTCCTATACTCCTCCTCTCTGTCGTCACTGATACACCCAACGATGGCTGTCATCGGCAAACTTCTGAATGTGACACAGCTCCGAGTTGTAGCAGAAGGGTTTCCCTGCTATCTTTTGTTAGTTTGATGGTGGAAAAAGCAAGGGGGGGGGGGTTGTCTGCCACAATCTTGTTTTAAACCAAATAATTGAAGTTAAAGCTAATCTATTTCCTTCAAAAATAGGCAACAGCAAACAATGGGAACGGGAATCCTTGTGAGAGAGACAATATACAAAACATAAAAAACAACTGAAGAAAGCAGTTACATATACAGTAAGGTCCATATATATTTGGACACTGACACAAATTGTCTTTTTTTACCTGTTTACTGAAAGATATTCAAGTTATAGTTATATAATGGACATGGACATAATGTCCAGACTTTCAGCTTTCATTTGAGGGTATCCACATTCAAATTGGATGAAGGGTTTAGGAGTTTCAGCTCCTTAACATGTGCCACCCTGTTTTTAAAGGGACCAAAAATAATTGGACAATTTACTCAAAGGCTATTTCATTGGCAGGTGTGGGCAATTCCTTCGTTATGTCATTCTCGATAAAGGCCTGGAGTTGATTTGAGGTGTGGTGCTTGCATTTGGAAGATTTTGCTGTGAAGAAAACATGCGGTCAAAGGAGCTCTCCATGCAGGTGAAACAAGCCATCCTTAAGCTGCGAAAACAGAAAAAAAACCATCTGAGAAATTGCTACAATATTAGGAGTGGCAAAATCTACAGTTTGGTACATCCTGAGCAAGAAAGAAAGCACTGGTGAACTCATCAATGCAAAAAGACCTGGATGCCCACAGAAGACAACAGTGGTGGATGATCGCAGAATAATTTCCATGGTGAAGAGAAACCCCTTCACAACAGCCAACCAAGTGAACAACACTCTCCAGGAGGTAGGCCTATCAATATCCAAATCTACCATAAAGAGAAGACTGCATGAAAGTAAATACAGAGGGATCACTGCACGGTGCAAGCCACACATAAGCCTCAAGAATAAAAAGGCTAGATTGGACTTTGCTAAAAAACATCTAAAAAAGCCAGCACAGTTCTGGAAGAACATTCTTTGGACAGATGAAACCAAGATCAACCTCTACCAGAATGATGGAAAGAAAAAAGTATGGCAAAGGTGTGGTACAGCTCATGATCCAAAGCATACCACATCATCTGTAAAACACGGCGGAGGCAGTGTGATGGCTTGGGCATGCATGGCTGCCAATGGCACTGGGTCACTAGTGTTTATTGATGATGTGACACAGGACAGAAGCAGCCGGATGAATTCTGAGGTATTCAGAGACATACTGTGTGCTCAAATCCAGCCAAATGCAGCCAAACTGATTGGTCGGTGTTTCATAATACAGATGGACAATGACCCAAAACATAAAGCCAAAGCAACCCAGGAGCTTATTAAAGCAAAGAAGTGGAATATTCTTGAATGGCCAAGTCAGTCACCTGATCTCAAACCAATTAAGCATGCATTTCACTTGTTAAAGACTAAACTTCAGACAGCAAGGCCCACAAACAAACAGCAACTGAAAACCGCTGCAGTAAAGGCCTGGCAGAGCATTAAAAAGGAGGAAACACAGCGTCTGGTGATGTCCATGAGTTCAAGACTTCAGGCAGTCATTGCCAACAAAGGGTTTTCAACCAAGTATTAGAAATGAACATTTTATTTACAATTATTTAATTTGTCCAATTACTTTTGAGCCCCTGAAATGAAGGGATTGTGTTTAAAAAATGCTGTAGTTCCTCACATTTTTTATGCAATCATTTTGTTCAACCCACTGAATTAAAGCTGAAGGTCTGAACTTCAACTGCATCTGAATTGTTTTGTTCAAAATTCATTGTGGTAATGTACAGAACCAAAATTAGAAAAATGTTGTCTCTGTCCAAATATTTATGGACCTAACTGTATGTGGGGGAAAGGACAACTTTGAGATTGCACATAATATGAATAGTGCAAATTATTATTATATTTATTATATTATTATATATAGACACGAGAGTTTTACTGGGAAATACACCACTCATATTTTTCATAAGAGCTACATCCAGGACATGGAGAACCAAAACCGTGACATAAATCTCTATATGACACTCATGAGGATATCGATGAATTGTTTTAATAAGTTTGCATAGTTTTTGTTTGTGAATGTGTCTATATAATAAAAAGAAAATCACACATTCTCTTGAAGATATGAAGTTTATCTTCTCGTGTTGAAAAACTTGCATTTTTCCACATGAAATACATTGCTGACCTGAGTGAGATATTTTCTGATATTTCACTCCGATGATGTCACTCGCAGTACTTTCCTGCTGAATTGACATGCTTTGTCAAAATGATGAACCGGTTCAAAATTAAAATTCCTTTGAATTAATTGTGGGTTATTTATTAATTTATTGTGGAGCTGTCTATATAATATAAAGAACATTATATGGTGGGGGGAAGATATGAAGTTTATCTTCTTGTGTTGAAAAATGTGTCACTTGTTCACTCCACTCACTCATGATATATACATGCACCACTCAAAGATAAACTTCATATCTTCACACAACCGTGTAATATCCTCAATATAATTAGCATGGTATGAAAAATACAATGTCATGTGGTATACATTACAAACCAGTGTAAATAGATGGATTGAATAGTATGTAAAAAAGGAAGGGGGATTATTATTATTTTGCAATTTTTGTATTGTTATATTGTTAATCTAGGGGTCGGCATGGTAGTGTAGTGATTAGCACTGTTGCCTCACGTCAAGAAGGTTCTGGGTTTGAGCCCAGTGGGTGATGGGGTCCTTTCTGTGTGGAGTTTGCATGTTCTCCTCCACAATCCAAAGACTTGCAGTGAGATGAAAAATGATGAAAAAGATGAAAAATGAAAAATAAAATGAAAAAATAGTGGAAATTAAATTAAAATTAAATTAAAAGCTGATAAAGATGAAAAATAAAATGAAAAAATAGTGGAAATTAAATGAGAAAGTAAAGTATAGAAATAAAGATCAAGAAAGCAGGAGCAAAGCAAAGAAGCGTCCTACTCGCTTGAGTAGGAGGAATTAGCTTTATGAAGTAGTGTGAATCCCTTTTCAATAATTAAATTAAAGGTGTTAGAAAAGATAGCAAAAAGCATGCAACAGCCTATGTATTAAACAACTGAGAGAACAATATAGAACACAAGATCAGTATGCACAATTAAACAGTTCCTGAGTTTAAATTCACACTACTTCAATTATTAACAGAATAATTGAATTTATTATAATTATAAAAATGGGTAATAGCATATATATACACAAGCATAAACAGTGATATATGTGGGTGGGTGTGTCTGTGTGTGTGTGGGTGGGTGTGTTTGAGAGAGAGAGAGAGAGAGAGAGAGAGAGAGAGAGAGAGAGAGGTGTGTGTGTTGGAATGTTATCTGAGGTGTGGGGGAAGGTGAGGATTACCTCGTGGTTTTGAGACAAAGGGATTAGCCCTGGTTGCTAGCTAACCCACTAGCTTATAACATTACTAAATCCACTGAAATCTTGATGAGGTCAAAATATGTGTAATAATTAAATTAAAGGTGTTAGAAAAGATAGCAAAAAGCATGCAACAGCCTATGTATTAAACAACTGAGAGAACAATATAGAACACAAGATCAGTATGCACAATTAAACAGTTCCTGAGTTTAAATTCACACTACTTCATAAAGCTAATTCCTAAGACTAATTTGCCCAAATGCCAGTCTTACTTCCAGTATCTTGCTTCTATGCAAGAATGCAGAGATGTCCCGAAGTTTCGCAGGGTTCACAGAAGCTCGTGGGTCACTTCCGTGAAAAGCAGAGAATCCTTGGTCCAATGCTTCATCGTTCGTGAGGAAGAGTCTCTGCTCAATAATGTGCACAGCGATTAAGTCAGAAGGAATCTGGTCGCTTCTAACTTTTAATTAACTGCTTGGGCGGCAGACGTAACATTACTTTAATAGACGAACAAACCAGTTGTAACTCAACTAAAGTGAGACAGCACAACTTAAGTAGTCTTTTACCGTGGCCAGTGGTATACTAAAGCACACTGAATCTTCTTTTCCTTACAAGGCAGACGTCTTGGTTTTTGGATGTTCTGATGAGCGGGTGTCTCTTTGTGTCTGTATTACGCAACAGTCCAGACGAGAGAGAAAGGATGGAGGATTTCCGGGTCACTTATCGAGTCATGGAGGAAGTGACCTAGGTGATCCCGCCCAGCCGTGACATAGGTCATCGTGGAAGTTAGTTGATGGGATTTGTAGTTCTAGACGGGACGTGACTGTACCTACATTCCTCCTTTTGGTCTCAGGGGTATGACGGAGTCGTAGCACTGAGAGCACAGTACCGTACAGTCCACATGTCCATAGTCCTTGAGGTAGCATCCTCTGTACAGTCCATGGTGTCCTGTGAAACCTGTGTAAACTCATGAGTCCTAGTAAGACAATTGGAGGCATAGGCATTTGGGCCAATATCAGGCTGTAAGCATTTGGGCATATAATCACTCTGTATCTAACTAGGTCAAAATCACATCTATAAAAAAAAAAAATTAAACACTACATAGTTACTTCATTTCCTATGCATAAAAACAAGAAAAGGGAAGGAATGAGGGAAAGAAAAGAAGTATTAGTGCTTGGGTTAGTAAGCCTAATCTTCTGGAAAGGTAATAGCAGCGGGTGGTCTGGCCAGAAAGCGTGTGCTACTGCGGCTAAAGCTGTCAGGGATGCAGACCATCTTATCCAGCTTGGCATGTAGTGTTCTTATGCATTTGTGTAGCATGTATGCGATGCCAGCGGTTAAGAGCCAGCTACTGAGGAGAAGTCCCAAAGCAATCAGACTTATAGTAGAGCCTAGATCAGATGACTCTCTGACCTGGTAGCGGGAGACCATAGTCGAAATTCCAGTCTGGCCTAAACTAAATTTCACCGTTTTGGTCCCTTCAACCAGTAGTTACTGTTGGAGGGTGTTATTGATCTCAAGAACATAACCTTGAAATGCGTCTATCATTTTAATCTCAGAATCATACCTGTCAGTACTAAGATGGTGTAGGGTGATATCACCTATGTGAATGGTGGCTCCCTGTGGTACACTAAGGAACACCATTTGGTTTGGGATTTTCATTCTGGTGGCTGTGTCGTGCTGATCGTATGACATCAAGACTTCAGTTTTTGGAGTGTTAACAACCCACTGACTACCAGCTCTCTCTACTCTAGTTTCCATATCCTCGTCCTTTGCAGACATTTGACCTACACACTTTTGTTCGGGCGCTTTTGCCCTCAAACTACACAGGCGATCTGTAGTGTCTCTAATGAATGGGTTGCTTGGGCAGACCCAGTGGATGTCTTTAGTGGAGGTGCACATCTCTTGGTTGGGAATAAAGTAGACAGAGGGGCTGTCATCATGGAATGCTACCATGGGTGGTGTCTGTATGCGTATACGGACATTGTTTTTCCAGAAACCCACATTGAGGACAGACTTGAGTCTATATATGTTATTTTTCTCAATGATGGGTAGATTCAGCATGAATCCTATCTCTAAGTCTTGTGGCTTCACAAAAATGGGAATAGCACTGCCAAGACTATAGGCCAGGTGTATTTGCAATAAATCCACATTAGTAATAGTAGCAGATTTTAGTATTTTATTATTTATTTATTTATTTAAAGGTTTAGTTATCAAGGACAATGCACATTAATAAAACATTTAAACAAATGTAAATATGCCAGAATTAGCCAGAAGGCTATTTTGCATCTGCTGTCCCTGGACTGATGTTAAAATAGTCACCCTAAAAGAACAAAAATTAAAATATAATCAAATAAAACATTTCCAAAATAAAAAACTAAATCTGAATAAAAATAAAAAAAAACACAACTAAAATACATTTACACACAAACCAACATAAACTCAACACCAGACAATTACTACAAACAAAACCAAAAACAACATTAAGCAACAACAAACATCAACAACATTTATAATACAAGACACAATCAGAAACTAACAAGCCATAAACAAGCAGGACATAAACACCAAACACAAAATAAAATAAAAAACATACACAAAAATTAACAATAATACTAGACAAACTGACAAGACAACCTATATTAAAATATAATCAAATAAAACATTTCCAAAATAAAAAAACTAAATCTGAATAAAATAAAAAAAACAAACTAAAATACATTTACACACAAACCAACATAAACTCAACACCAGACAATTACTACAAACAAAACCAAGAACAACATTAAGCAACAACAAACATCAACAACATTTATAATACAAGACACAATAAGAAACTAACAAGCCATAAACAAGCAGGACATAAACACCAAACACAAAATAAAAAAAACATACATAAAAATTAACAATAATACTAGACAAACTGACAAGACAACATAACAGATGGCATCAGAAAAGCAGGCAGGGCAGCAAACATGGAGAAAAATTAAGCACTAAAATTTAATGTTGACAGCCTTGACCACTAATTAACCACTTTAAAAAAAATGTCAAAGAAGCATAATTTGATTGATTTCTAATGTCAATTGGAATAGAATTCCACTCACGAGCAGCCCTGATTGAAAATGCAGACTGGCTAAAAGCACTTTTTCTAAACTGGACCACACAATCTCCTCTAGCCGAACTCCGTGTAGATGTTGATACCACCTTTACAAACTGGGTCACTACAGGAGGAGCAAGTCCATGAATAATTTTATACATTAAACATGAGTGTGAATATTTAATAAGATTTTCCAAATGTAGCAATTTATATTTCATTAAAATACAAGAGGTCGTGAAAGGAGCCAGAACAGCATCAGCCCCAGGCCCCAGCAGTGTCCCATACTCTGTGTACAAACGCTGTCCACAACTACTTCGACATCTCTGGAAGCTGTTGAGGGTGATCTGGCGGAGGGGTCAAGTCGTAGGGCAATGGAGATGTGCAGAGGGTGTGTGGATCCCAAAGGAAGAGAACTCAATGGACATCAGTCAGTTTAGGACCATCTCACTGTTAAGCGTCGAAGGCAAGATTTTCTTCAGCGTCTTGGCACGATGATTGACAGAGTTCCTTCTGAAGAATAGTTATATTGATACCTCTGTTCAGAAGGGTGGGATTCCTGGAGTGCCTGGTTGCCTTGAACACACAGGAGTGGTGACACAATGCATCAGAGAGGCTCATGAGGGGAAAGGAGACTTGTCCGTATTGTGGCTGGACCTAGCCAATGCGTATGGCTCCATACCTCACAAACTTGTTGAGCGTGCCCTCCTGCAACATCATGTTCCCACCAAAGTCATTGACCTTATCCTGGACTATTACAACAATTTCAGGCTAAGAGTCACCGCTGGATCAGGCACATCAGATTGGCATCGGCTTGAGAAGGGCATAATAACAGGCTGCACAATCTCAGTCATCTTGTTCGCACTCTCCATGAACATGATCGTCAAGTCAGCAGAGGTTGAGTGTAGGGGACCCCTGACAAAATCTGGAGTGCGCCAGCCCCCTATAAGAGCATTCATGGATGACCTAACTGTCACCACCACATCTGTTCCAGGCAGCAGATGGATTCTCCAAGGACTAGAGAAGCTCATCACATGGGCAAGGATGAGTTTTAAACCTGTAAAATCAAGGTCTCTGGTGCTCAAGAAGGGGAAGGTGACAGACAGGTACCGCTTCTCTCTGGCTGGAGCCACCATCCCGTCCATCACGGAGCAGCCAGTCAAGAGCCTTGGGAAGTTCTTTGACTGCAGCCTCAAAGACTCCACATCCATTCAGAGAACCAGCAAGGAGCTTGAGGGCTGGTTGAGATGTGTTGACAGATCTGGCCTGCCAGGGAGATTCAAGGCCTGGATTTACCAACATTCCATCCTGCCCCGCATCCTGTGGCCTCTGCTAGTGTACGCAGTACCCATCACAACTGTAGAGGCCATGGAGAGAAAGATCAGCAGTTACTTGCGAAGATGACTTGGCCTACCCCGAAGCCTGAGCAGTGCTGCCCTGTACAGCAGGAGTAATACCTTGCAGCTTCCGTTCAGTGGACTCACTGAAGAATTCAAAGTGACTAGAACTCGAGAAGCCCTGCAGTACAGGGAATCCAGGGATGAGAAGGTGGCGGCGGCTGGCATCCAGGTGCGGACAGGCCGGAAATGGAGGGCTGATGAGGCTCTGGAAGTGGCAGAGTCACGACTGAGACAGAAGGTACTGGTCGGGTCCATAGCCTCAGGACGCGCAGGCATTGGCTATTTCCCATCAACCAGGGTGGACAAGGCCCAGGGAAAAGAGCGGCAACACCTCATTCAGGAGGAAATGCGGGCAGGCGTGGAGGAGGAATGAGCCAGCAGGATGGTGGGAATGGGACAACAAGGAGCATGGACTAAATGGGAGAATGTTCTGCAACGGAAGATAACCTGGCCCAACATCTGGAGAGCAGACTCCCTTAACATCAGGTTCCTAGTCCAAGCTGTTTATGATGCCCTACCTAGTCCATCCAACCTTCATGTCTGGGGTAAAGCAGACCCACCATCCTGTCCCCAGTGTCCAGGACGGGGATCCCTGGAACACCTCCTCAGCAGCTGCCCAAAAGCCCTTGGAGAGGGGCGTTATCGCTGGCGCCACGACCAAGTGCTGAAAGCGATTGCTGAGAGTATAGCCAAGGCCATTAACACCACCAAGGGCCACAGCAAGCCTAAGTCCATTAGGTTCCACAAAGCCGGAGAGAAGCCCACCATCCAAGCAGGGGCCAGGTCAGGTCTCCTTACCACTGCCGCAGACTGGCAGCTGGAAGTGGATCTGGGCAAACAGCTGAAGATCCCAGCTAGAATAACATCAACACGGCTCCGACCAGACATGATCATTGTTTCAGATGCCACCAAACAATTGATCATTCTGGAACTCACAGTTCCCTGGGAAGAACGCATGGAGGAGCCAAGTGAGAGGAAGCGTGCCAAGTACCAGGAGCTGGTGGAGGAGTGCAGGAGCCACGGCTGGAAGACCTACTGTGAACCCCTGGAGGTTGGATGCCGAGGATTTGCAGGGCGGTCCCTCTGCAAAGTCCTCACCATGCTGGGCCTCACTGGTGAGGCAAAGAGGAAGGCCATCAGGTCTGCAACTGAAGCCGCAGAAAGAGCCACTAGATGGCTTTGGATCAAGAGGGCTGATCCGTGGATGAATGCTGCTGGGATACAGGCCGGAGTCTGATCACCTCCGGTCAGGTCGCCTGGGCGAGGGTGTCTGATGTTGAAAGACCCGAAACACCCAGTGACCCCAGGTTACATCACTGATGATGTGTCCCAGCTCATGAGTAAGATGTATCTTTCACCTGGCAATGATGATAATCATTGGATTTCTTATCCAATACCTTAATAGTTTTTTTTATATAAAGAAAATAGTGGTTTGAGTGCAGTATTGCTAGCTTGAGACCAGGTTGTCAAACAATATGTTATATGGGAGAAGATCATTGAATGCATACATTAGTGCAGCCTTAGTTGACATGCAACTGCGAACATGTCTAAAGTTTGCCAAATTAAATTTGATGCACTTAGAAACCTTTTTGATATGCTCTTTAAAGGTGAGGTTATTATCAACGACCACCCCGAGATATTTGAAATCTGAGACAACACGTAGTCACTCCCCATCTACAACCACATCAGGCTCTAGTGAGTGTGTTTTAGTTTTATTAAAAAAACATACACAATGTTTTAGAGACATTCAGTTGAAGACAGTTTTGCTTTAACCATTCTGTGATGCGTTGCATTGAGTTAGTTAACTGATCAGCTACTTGGGTTGCACTGCTACCATGCATAAAAATTACAGTGTTGTCTGCATACATTATGGTGTTTGAATTAGGGCATACAAGTGGCAAATCATTCACATAGAAAGAAAATAAAAGTGGACCCAAAATGGATCCCTGCGGAACACCTGCAGCTAAAGGAATAGTATCAGTCCGATGATTCTTTATGCGAACAAACTGAAACCTATTTGTTAAATATGACTGTATCCAGTTAATGGTGCCTAATGAAAAGTTAAACATGGAAAGTTTACCAAGAAGTACGCCATGATTGATAGTATCAAAGGCCGCCTTCAGATCTAGAAATGCAGCACCAACCACACCACCTTTATCTAGCATTAACTTAATTTTTTCAATAAAATAGCAATTAGCAGTTTCAGTGGAATGATTAGTGCGAAAACCAAATTGGTTTGGATGCAAAGAGTAAGAGCTAGTGTTTAAATAATTTATAATTTTTTCAGCAACAAGTTTTTCAGCCACTTTGGAAACCACAGGCAAAACACTAATAGGTCTATAGTTGCTGATGGATTGTTGATCACCACCTTTAAATATGGGTGAAACAGCAGATAATTTCCACACATCTGGGAAAGTTTCCTGAGCTATTGAAAGATTTACAATTTTTGTAATAGGACATACTAAGGATGCAGAGAGCTCCTTAAGCATAACTGTGTTCATACCAATAACATCTATAGCTTTGGAAGACTGAAGAGATCCAATTACTCTCTGGACATCTGAATCTATAATAGTTTCTAAATTGAAAGCTGGTTCAATATGTCTACTTTGGCTGGGTACAATATGCACAGGGGAAAAATACTTAATAATTTCAGCTACCGAATCAATGAAATGGTGATTAAGAGCTGCTACTACTTCAGCTGGGTTGCTCAAAAGTGTTCCATTAGCATAGATTGCAATTGAGCTGGTATTATTAAAATTTTGCCCCATTAGTTTTCTTAGTTGGTTCCAAATATTTTTTGTATTACCACCTGCTTTTTCTATTATGTTTAGAAAATAGTTTGCCTTTGATGTCCTAAGCCCTTTGACAACCTTATTGCGAAGCATATTAAAAATATATCTGTCACTGCTTAACTTGGACTTAAGAGCAATCTTTAGAGACATGTCACGTCTTTTCATTAAATTTAAGATAGTTGTGTTCATCCAAGGAATTATATTATTTCTTTTCCTACGTCTTTGTTTACATGTAAAATCACTAATTGTACTCTGTAGTTTTTGCATTAATGTTTGACTCTTGTTTTCCAAAGAATTTCCCACCAGTACGGCCTCCCAATCAATGTTCTGAACAGCACTTTTAAATCTATCCTGCATATTTTTAGGAATGACCAAAGATTCCCCTTCTTGGACAAATGCAGTAAAACGCTTTTTTAGTTAGCTTCCTAGCTATCAGAATCAAGTTATGATCCGATAGTCCAGTCAGCATGTTAAAAGATTTATTAATTCGTTTTGGCCTATTGCTAAAAATAAGATCAATTTTTGTGCTAGTAGTTTTTGTAATTCTTGTGGGACCATTTACCAGCTGTGTAAGATCAAAACAATCCGTGATCTGTTTTAAGGATTTTCTTGAAAATTTCATTCCCCAATTGACATTAAAATCACCCATGACAATCACCTTCTTATTAAAATTACACTCCTTTAACATATTTTCAAAATGTTCCTAGAAGCTATTATTGGAAGAAGGGGGGCGATATAATACAATAAGTGAAAAAGACATAGATGTGGACAAAGTCACATTAAGACCAATACACTCAAGTTCATTACAAGACCATTACATTACAAGTTCATTACAAGTTTTATCTACCATGCTAAGGGGTATCAGATACGGTGGGATTTTACCACTGCTCAGGGTACTGATTGAGCTGCTAATTTCTCTAAGCAGGTCTTGCATCAAATCCCTTACTACCCGGATGTATTTGATCTCATTCTTGATTATTTCAGCCAACTTGTCTACGGTGTGCACAGTGTTATTGTGGTAAATGTGACTGGGAATGTTAGTGTACGCTTATGGGTGAGTGAGGCATACAAGCTAGGTGGACAGGATGGGCCTAACTATTGTCCACCCCCTTTTTGGAGTGAGGACTGTTCAAAAGGCTTGATTTGATTGCTATGGACCCATCGATATGAGGGCGTTTGATTAGGCCTGGATGTCCTAATGCGATACACGACGGGGGACAGTTTTCCCATGATCGAAAGGTCCCGACCAGTATGGTAGGAACTTCTTTGAGATTCGGTCATAGTAGGCCTTTTGTCCTTTTACTCTCGTTTCAAGATTCTTTTGGGCCCATGCAAAGGTTGACTGTAGGTGACGTTGTAGGTCGGCAACATATTGATGTGCGGTGTATGCAGTTGTGACGCTCATGTCCTCTGGTCTGTACAGGAGATGCAGTGGGAGAGCCATCTCCCGCCCAGTCATCATCTCAAAGGGTGTGACTCCAGTGGTGCGATGAGGGGTGGACCTAATGGCCATTAGCACCAAGGGAAGTTTCACATCCCAATCTTTACCATGGTAGGTGACATACTTCCGTAGCATGCTCACAATGGTTTGATTGGCTCGTTCAACCTGACCAGAGGATTGAGGGTGGTACGCGATATGGAATTTCGCCTCAACGCCTAACGTGTTCCACAGCGCAGCCATTACACCAGCAGTGAAATGGGTGCCTTTGTCTAAGTCGATGGATAGAGGGGGGCTTTTCTGCACGAATACAAGGCAGGAATGGCTTTGACACAGCGTGTCAAACAAAGTCTGGCTGATGGCTGACTTCTCAGACCAAAGCGTCATAGCTGCATTGAGGACCATGGTCCCATTGACTCGCACTTCACCTGATAGGATAGGGAAGTGCATAGCTGAGGTTGAGTTACTCAAGGAACAAAGGAAAGAGGTGTGGTTTTCCAAAGAATTGTAGCCACTAGGGGGAATCGCGATGTCGGGTGTTTTGACACCAGAATCGGTGTACAAAGACATGAACTGAAGTTCATCGGAACTTTGGTCTCCCGTGGGGCTTGGTTGGTCGGTGTCTGCACTAACCTCATCGCAACGGGCTTGTGCATGTTTTGTGGGATCCAACGGCTGTGGGGTCGTGATTTGGGCCCACAATTGACTGCGACAACAATCAATGAGTGGCGCTAACCTGTCGAGTAGGTCTTGGCCAATCAGTAGTTTTTCCGTACCCACAGAGCAGATGTAAGTGGGATGTATGATTGACATGCCTTGGAGTGTGAGTTTGAACCATGCCATTTGTGTTACTGGGGCTTTGTTTTGTGTGAAGCTGACAAAGTTTATGTTGCAGGACTTGGTTGGAATTGGGTCACCTTGTGAGAGCCATGTCTGAGAGATGGTGGCAAAGACTTTTGCGCACATGAGAGGTGCATTTTGTGTGTTTGCCTTCACCACCGGGGGGACCCTACATCCTGACTATCGCCTGCTGTTTCACAGGGATCTCCTCCCCATTCCATGAGATATACTCGTGGTTCCTGGCCTAGTCATGCCAGCGGGGGGCCTTTGTCATCTTTCTTGGGCTCTTTTATTTTATTTGTTGAGGGGTCTGACCTCTTCTGTAACAGTCCTTTAATCTCAGCCAACTGGGCTTTCAAAGAATCCAGCTCTGAGCGGAACTCACCAGGTTGGTCTGAGTCACTGTGTCGGTCATCTCTACCCCTACATGTAGAGCTACGGTCAGAGCGCTCCTGCCGTCTCTGGCCAGAGCAGGGATGATGATCTTGCTGCCAACCGCCTTGTTCCTTATGACCCTTTTCATATGGTGAGCGGTTGCCATGGTCATTGTGGCCTTGCCCTCGGTCTCTCCTGGCCTTACCTTGCCGATTCTTCCACTCATCCTGGTGATGGCTCGGCACAGGGCGGTTCGGACCGGGATTTCTCCAGGTGGGTCCCCCTTTTGGAGCTTCACCTCCTTCTAAGGCTAGCGGGGGCCTGTTTGCACCCTGGATACTAAGGACCCTGGGTTCATCATCATTCCTGTCTGTGGTTTTGACAATGGTCTCCCAGGTCATTTGGGCTAGTTGCCTAATTTCCCTTATCGAGTAGAAACCTTGTCAACACGCCAGTGTGACTTGAGTCCGCACGCTTGGGTGGAGGTTATGTAAGAAGAGGGATTTGAAGCCTCTATCTTCTTCCAAGCCTGGTGCGCTACTACCCTGGAAATACGTAGCCATCTATAATATTCACGAGGTGCCTCAGACCGTTTCTGTTTAATTTGTATTGCACACAATGTCGCGGAGGTTTCATCTATGTACGGTGCATATTCTTCCCTCATGTAATTGCGAAGTTTCGAATAGCTATCGCGAATGTTTGGGGGTAGCGTCTCTAAAAAGGCATGAACGCTGCTACTGGAGGTCTTCCAGATCAGTTTAAGTTTCTCTCGCATTGTGGCTTTTGGCAGGTCCATCAGGCATCGGTCAATTTCTCGCAAATAATCATTTACATTTGTTCTTTTATTGTCAGGATTGAATCGCTCAACATCTTTGGCAAGTAGGTCAATTTGCCGTATGCGGAGGGCTTGGTGCACGTCCTTGTGCAGCCTCCTTGGCTCTCCTGAGTACTCACTATCTGAGCTACTCTGGTATTGCTCCCGTTTCGCACGAGAGTCGCAGTCTGATTCATCCAAAGATGGATTAGGGATACTGTAGTGCACTGACCTGGGTGTGCTATGGGTCTGGGCTCGGGATGAGCGCAGTATGGCTCCACCCTGGCTAAACGACGAAGGAGTCGTGTAGCGAGTTGATGGAGTTCGGCGGGATGTCTGGTCCTCGACCAGGTAATCCACGGTGTCCGACCTGGACGCCTCTTCCCGCTCTGAACTTCAGCGCATTGCTGGGGGTCTTTCATGCCCCTCGCACCCTTCTTGGGAGGTCTGCTCCTTGGCAGCCCTCTTGGCAGCCTTTTCGGCTTTCTCTAGCCTTTCGGCGCAATCATCAAGGGAGTTTTTCAAAAGCTCACACTCCCTATATAAATCACTGTTATCGGCTGCCAGCTTGGCGTTGCTGGTGGTCAGCCTGTCAACCTTTCCGCGGAGGTATCTGATTTCTAAATCAGCATCTTGGAAGTGTAATAGGAATAGCCTACCTAGTGCTTCTTGGACACTAATAGTTGTTCTTTTTGGATCTCTCATATGTTTTATTAAGTTAACTATGTTATTTTGGCATTCACCCTTACTCATGTTCCTAATGTTTGCTTTTTCGGAGGCAGAGCAGTGAATGAGGTCTGCGATGACATCAAAGAGAGACATGTCTTGAGCATTGTCTTCAGCCTCTGAGACACGAGGGGATGCCATTTTACTTAGGTTGGATATTAGGTAATTAATTAATCAATGAGTTAATTTATTAATTAATTATTATTAATTAATATTAACTACATAATTAATTAATCAATAAAGTTTGTTTTTGTTTGGAAATGCTATCTCTTATCCTAAGTTATTAATAGGCTATTAGTATTTTGTGATATGGTTATCAGCTACTGTTAACTGTTTAACACACCTGAGGATATACCTTTGCAGTTGCTTGATCAAACTGATAATTTATCTGTTGTTGCAACAATATTCAAGAAGTCAACAAACCAATCTCCTCACACGGGGCACCAAATATGTGGGTGCAATTGGCCTTAAGTGATCAGTCTCATTAAATCAGTCTCATTAAATCAGTCTCATTAATAATACCATTAATTTTGGTGTTTAATAATAAACTACCAAAAACAGCTAAATTATGGTATATTCCAAATTATTAGGATCACTACCGATGCAGCAATAATGTATCACTTACCGTATTACATAGACAGCCAATAGCACTCATATACACCTTGGAGTTCTTTGAGATTGTGTGACTTCAAGATATAGTAGCAAACAGACTCACAGTTTAACAGAATAATTGAATTTATTATAACAATGATAAAAATGGGTAATAGCAGCGATATATATATATATATATATATATATATATATATATATATATATATATATATACAAGCATAAACAGTGATATATGTGGGTGTGTCTGTGTGTGGGTGGGTGTGTTTGAGAGAGAGAGAGAGAGATAGGTGTGTGTGTGTGTGTGTGTTGGAATGTTATCTGAGGTGTGGGGGAAGGTGAGGATCACCTTGTGGTTTTGAGACAAAGGGATTAGCCCTGGTTGCTAGCTAACCCACTAGCTTATAACATTACTAAATCCACTGAAATCTTGATGAGGTCAAAATATGTGTAATAATTAAATTAAAGGTGTTAGAAAAGATAGCAAAAAGCATGCAACAGCCTATCTATTAAACAACTGAAAGAACAATATAGAACACAAGATCAGTATGCACAATTAAACAGTTCCTGAGTTTAAATTCACACTACTTCATAAAGCTAATTCCTAAGACTAATTTGCCCAAATGCCAGTCTTACTTCCAGTATCTTGCTTCTATGCAAGAATGCAGAGATGTCCCGAAGTTTCGCGGGGTTCACAGAAGCTCGTGGGTCACTTCCGTGAAAAGCAGAGAATTCATGGTCTGATGCTTCGTCGTTCGTGAGGAAGAGTCTCTGCTCAATAATGTGCACAGCGATTAAGTCAGAAGGAATCTGGTCGCTTCTAACTTTTAATTAACTGCTTGGGCAGCAGTCGTAACGTTACTTATAATAGACAAACAAACCAGTTGTAACTCAACTAAAGTGAGACAGCACAACTTAAGTAGTCTTTTACCGTGGCCAGTGGTATACTAAAGCATGCTGAATCTTCTTTTCCTTGCAAGGCAGACATCTTGGTTTTTGGATGTTCTGATGAGCGGGTGTCTCTTTGTGTCTGTATTACGCGACGGTCCAGATGAGAGAGAAAGAATGGAGGATTTCCGGGTCACTTATAGAGTCACGGAGGAAGTGACGTAGGTGATCCCGCCCAGCCGTGACGTAGGTCATCGCGGAAGTTAGTTGATGGGATTTGTAGTTCTAGACGTGACGTGGCTGTACCTACAAGTTCATCTCCAAATTCTTGAGGTATTAATATGTTTTTATATCAGTACTGCAGAACTGCATAGGGAAAAATTAAATTAAAAAATAAAAATTAAAAACTAAATCAAGCACTGGTACTAAAGGGGGGAAAATCTTTCGTGAGAGACACGATAACACAGACAAGAGAGAAGATGCAGATAAGACATTTTAGCACACTGAGCAAATTCACTTACACACACACACACACACACACACACACACACACACATAAACCCCAGTACAAACTGAAACCCGATGTGTACTATCTGAAATCAGCTAACTTTCACATTCAGTAACTTACTTTTTAAACACCTGCATTATTCTGCCATTAACATTAGTTCAATTTCTCATCTCATCTCATTATCTCTAGCCACTTTATCCTGTTCTACAGGGTCGCAGGCAAGCTGGAGCCTATCCCAGCTGACTACGGGCGAAAGGCGGGGTACACCCTGGACAAGTCTCCAGGTCATCACAGGGCTACATTGGTTCAATTTAATTTCTGAAATTGTTTTGAACTGGATTATGTATTTCAATGTATATGGGTGCAGAGGAAATAATAATAATAATAATCATCATTATGCCCACCTTGTGTTACCACCTTTTCGTGGTGGTGGGTCTTGCGTGCCTTGACGATCCTGAGAGCTATGCTGGTGGGAGCAAATGCTCCCGGTAGGGCCACCCAAGTCAGACAGGTTGAAGGTGAGAGGCCAGACACAGAGTAGTCCAATACCCTGTGGCTGAGAAATACCTGGTTGGCACCCAGTGGGGCATAGTCATGTCTTATGGGTAGGAGGGACCCTTTAATCTTGGTTGATATCCCTCCTAGAGATGACATCTCAATAAAAATACCGGTTGGTGGTAACCTTAAAATTCACTTCAGTTATGAGTGAAATGTCTTTTACAAATAATGTAAATAATGGCTTGAACGGGGCTGGAACCAGCGGTGAAGGTCCCTCGCCTGGTAGGTGTCTCACTGACCTGCAGGGTGGGCCCAACCATCATCAAGCAACTGCAATGGGAAAAAAGTGGACCAAGAAGATGAATATGGTTGTGATGGAGTGTTATTTTTGGAGCAACCCAGTTGATGAAAATGATATCCCTCTAAGAGGAAACAGACAGAGATTACTCAGAGAGTGGAATATGAGAGGGCTATTCCCAACAACTGAGTAGCGCCTCTGTGATCAGGCAATAAGGCAATACAGGTTGATAACAGTAACGAGAAAAATTCGGCCACCCTAACAGGCAATCCATTGATCAGTCTAACGAGTCTCGAGGCCGTTCACACCCAGCCACCAGTGACCCACACCAACAGGATGACTCAACGACACCTTAGATGAGCTTTTCATCCATGAGAGGATAAATACCTGATACTCCCTATTAGTCAGACAGAACTGAAGAAGCCTTTCGGATGAGAGGTGAAACGTCTTCAAGAATCTTCAAGCAAGTCCAGTTGCTCTCTTTTACCACCCACAGTTTATCAATACTACCAACTTCACCAGCCTTATCTTTAATAACTGGGACTAGAATTACTGACATCATGGAGTCTGGCAATGTACCATGAATCACCAGCCCAGTAAAACATATAGACAGCAGCACTGCCAGCCTTGAGCCATCTAACTTTAAATGCTCTGCTGTTATATTGTCCAAACCACTAGCTTTTTTTGTCTGCAAGTTGCTCTCTGGCATTAAGAACATCATTAGTGGGGAAATAAATATTTTCCTCTTCTATTTTACCAACATGATAAGGCTCACTCCTGATACAGTTAAACAAGGCTGCATAATACTGTCTCCAGAGGTCAGCTATGTCCTCTGCATCCGTTACCCCCTCTATATTACATGGAAGAGCAGTTTTAGCCCTATTAAGGGTTTTTACCTCTTTCCAGAAGTTAGTGATGTCATTTTTTAGCAAATTGTCAGCCATGGAGTGAGCACTCAATACCTGCTCTTGTTTGCTTATATACCACAGTGCATATTTATAACTAGCATTCATTTTCTTTTTATGTTCCAGCTCCGGCCCCTGCCTGGGCCTACCAGCTATTACCCAGGCCCTATGGGCTTCATTAGCTTCAGCATGGTGACGGGCAACAAACTTATTCCACCCTGCCTTGATATTCTTGGCCTTCCTAGAATGAGTGAGCAGTGACTTGCTAGCCCCAAGTAGAGCTCTCACTAGGTCATTGTACAACCCCGATTCCAAAAAAGTTGGGACAAAGTACAAATTGTAAATAAAAACGGAATGCAATGATGTGGAAGTTTCAAAGTTCCATATTTTATTCAGAAAAGAACACAGATGACTGTGGCAGCGGGGGCATGGTCAAGCGCCGGTCGGTGACAGGAGGGTGGAGTCAGGGAAGGTGAGTGGCAGAATCACTACACCTGAGAGCAATTAACCTGTGTTTGTGTGTTTTCCCAGTGACCGTGCCCTATATAAGGAGGGAGAGCAGAGAGCAGAGGAGCTCTTCCCTGAACAGACACCCATCGTGTGTGTCTGAGTGACTGTTATACTGAAAAGTGTGACAATAAATGCTAAATTTGAACCTGATCTCTGTCCTGCCGTCCTCTATGCTCCACCCACCTGCTCTGAAGTGCCACAGTGGTGCCGAAACCTGGGATCTGGAGCACAGCAGCCTCACAGCCCCATGGAGTCCTCCCCGTTCGCTGAACTGGTCCACGCCCTCACCACGGCCCAGCAAAGCCAGCACCAGGCGCTACTCACCCTCCGAAAGGAGCAAGAAGAGCGGTTCGAGGCCCTGGTGTTGGCCCAACAAGAAGATCGACAGGTGTTCCGGCACCTCCTCGCGTCGGCGGGGCCCACCAGCGCTCCTACCGTGGGCCCGTCTCCCCTCACCATCACCAAGATGGGCCTGCAGGACGACCCCGAGGCATTCATCACGCTCTTCGAGCAAGTTGCGGAGACCTCAGGGTGGCCGATGGAGCAGCGCGCGGCGCGCGTCCTCTCCCTGCTCACGGGAGAAGCACAGCTGGCCGCGCTACAGCTCCCCACCGACCGCCGGCTGGCCTACACGGACCTCCACCGGGCCGTCCTCCAGTGCGTGGGGCGCACTTCAGAACAGCAGCACCAGCACTTCCGCGTGCTGCGCTTGGAGGAAGTCGGCCAGCCGTTCGCATTTCGCCAGCAGCTCCGGGACACGTGCTGGCAGTGGCTGAGGGCCAACAACCGCGACGCCAAAGGAATCCTCGACCAGGTGGTGCTGGAACAGTTCGTCGCTCGCTTGCCAGCAGGAACTGTGGAGTGGGTCCGGTGCCACCGCCCGGCGTCGCTATATCAGGCAGTCGAGCTGGCGGAGGACCATTTGGCAGCTGTCCCGGTGGCAGGACAGCAGATGGCATCTTCTCTTCTCTCCTCTTCTCTCTCTCTCTCTCTCTCTCCCCCTCCTCCTGTGTCCCGTCCTCGCCCCATTCCCCCACCGCGGAGGCGGGGGCCGGCACCACCCCAGCCGGCCCTCCGCACCCGCGGTGCCCTCCCGTTTCTCCCTTCTGTGTCTGTCTCTCCCCCACCTCAGGTGAGTGAGCCCCAGATCACCGGTGCAGAGGGAAAGCCCGGGCCGGTTTGCTGGCGCTGCGGGGAGCTGGGCCACCTTCAACAGCAATGCACGGCAATGGAAGTGGGCGCGGTGGTTCGGATCCCCAATGCGCCAGAGGCCTCCCTTGATCGGGCTGGAGCGTATCGCATACCGGTGAGTATCCAAGGGGATACATATCAGGCGTTGGTGGATTCTGGTTGTAACCAGACATCAATTCACCAAAGCCTGGTGCAAAACAAGGCATTGGGGGGAGCACAGGGGGTGAAGGTGTTGTGTGTGCATGGGGATGTTCACCGCTACCCTTTGGTGTCGGTCCACATTATTTTCAGAGGGGAAAAATTTATAGTAAAGGCGGCGATTAATCCCCGCCTTACCCACTCTTTAATTTTGGGGACTGATTGGCCGGGATTTCGGGGTTTAATGACATGCCAAATAAAGAGTGGGTCCTGCCATTTAACAGGGGGAGGTCCCGGTGTCGCTTTGGCGGGAGCAGCTGTCACAGAGCCGTCTACGTCATCTCCGCATCAGAGTGAGGAGCCGCCGGCTCCTCCTCTCTCTATTGGGGAAACCCTCACGGATTTCCCATTAGAACATATGCGAGACGAGACTCTGCGACATGCATTTGACCAAGTGAGAGTAATCGATGGTCAAATGCTCCAGCCGAATGCCACCCCGTCCTTCCCCTACTTCGCAATTATGAAGGATAGGTTATACTGAGTGACGCAGGACACTCAAACTAAAGAGCGGGTCACGCAGCTTTTAATTCCGGAGAGCCGCCGGGAATTGGTATTCCAGGCCGCTCACTTTAATCCCATGGCTGGACACTTGGGGCAGGATAAAACACTAGCCTGAATAATGGCCCAATTCTATTGGCCGGGGATTCGCGGCGATGTTCGTAGGTGGTGTACGGCATGCCGCAAATGCCAGTTAGTAAATCCAGCGGCCATTCCAAAAGCGCCTTTGCGCCCTCTTCCATTAATCGAGACCCCGTTTGAGAGAATTGGGATGGATCTCGTCCGGCCATTAGATCGGTCAGCACGAGGGTACCGCTTTATATTAGTTCTGGTGGACTATGCAACGCGATACCCAGAAGCAGTGCCTCTGCGCAATATCTCAGCACGCAGTATTGCAGAGGCGCTCTTCCGCATCATCTCCCAAGTTGGAATACCGAAAGAGATTCTGACTGATCAAGGCACTACATTTATGTCACGGACACTGCGCAAACTGTATGGGTTATTGGGGATTAAGCCGATCCGCACCAGCGTGTATCACCCACAAACGGACGGTTTAGTAGAACGGTTCAACCGCACCCTCAAAAATATTATTAAAAAATTCGTAAGTGAGGACGCACGTAATTGGGATAAGTGGCTTGAGCCCTTGCTGTTCTCAGTGCGAGAGGTCCCCCAAGCCTCCACGGGGTTCTCCCCGTTCTAATTATTATAGGGGCGTAAGCCACGCGGCATCCTAGATGTGCTGCGGGAAAATTGGGAGGAGGGACCGTCACAAAGCAAAAACGAAATTCAGTATGTTATGGACCTGCACGCAAAACTCCACACGCTCACCCACCTAACTCAGGAGAATTTGCGGCAGGCCCAGGAATGGCAAGCCCGCCTGTACAACAAGGGTATGCGCCTTAGAGAGTTCACTCCGGGAGATAAGGTACTCGTACTGTTGCCCACGTCAAGCTCCAAATTGATCGCCAAGTGGCAAGGACCCTTTGAGGTCACACGGCGAGTCGGGGACGTCGACTATGAGGTGAAGTGAATGGACAGGGGTGGGGCGCTACAGATTTACCACCTCAATCTGCTTAAACTCTGGAACGAGGAGGTCCCCGTGGCGTTGGTGTCAGTGGTTCCGGAGAAGGCGGAGCTGGGGCCGGAGGTTCAAAAAGGGACATTGGCATCACGTACCTCTCCGGTCCCCTGTGGAGACCACCTCTCCCCGACCCAACTCATGGAGGTCACCCAGTTGCAGACCGAGTTTTCGGATGTGTTCTCGCCCCTGCCCTGTCGCACTAACCTCATAGAGCACCACATAGAGACACCCCCGGGGGTGGTAGTGCGTAGCCGCCCTTACAGGCTACCCGAACACAAAAAAAAGGTGGTTCGGGAAGAACTTCAGACCATGCTCGAAATGGGCATCGTCGAGGAGTCCCACAGTGACTGGAGCAGCCCAGTGGTCTTGGTCCCCAAGGCCGACGGGTTGGTCCGGTTCTGTGTGGACTATAGAAAAGTCAACGTGGTGTCTAAATTCGACGTGTACCCAATGCCTCGTATTGACAAGCTGCTCGATCAACTAGGCATGGCTCGCTTTTATTCGACACTGGATTTGACGAAGGGATATTGGCAGATCCCCTTGACTCCACTATCCCGAGAAAAAATGGCCTTTTCCACACCGTTTGGGTTACACCAATTCGTCACACTTCCGTTTGGGCTGTTTGGGGCGCCCACTACATTTTAGCGGCTGATGGACCGGGTCCTCTGCCCCCACGCCACCTATGCGGCCGCCTATCTTGATGACATCATCATATATAGTAATGACTGGCCGAGGCACTTGGAACACCTGAGGGCCGTCCTTAGGTCGCTGAGGCGAGCGGGTCTCACAGCCAACCCAAAGAAGTGTGCGGTTGGGCGGGTGGAAGTACGGTATCTGGGCTTCCACTTGGGCAACGCGCAGGTGCGTCCCCAAATTAACAAGACCGCAGCAATTGCGGCCTGCCCGAGGCCCAAGACCAAAAAGGGGGTGAGACAGTTCCTGGGGCTGGCTGGCTATTATTGTAGGTTTATACCTAATTATTCAGACGTCACCAGCCCACTGACTGATCTCACTAAAAAGGGGGCACCAGATCCGGTCCAGTGGATGGAGCAATGCCAGCGGGCTTTTTCGGAGGTAAAGGCTGCACTGTGTGGGGTGCCACTTCTACACTCCCCTGACTTTTCTCTCCCCTTTATGTTGCAGACCGATGCGTCGGCCAGAGGGCTGGGGGCGGTTTTGTCCCAGGAGGTGGAGGGGGAGGACCGCCCCGTCCTGTATATCAGCAGGAAGCTGTCGGTGCGTGAGGGGTGCTACAGCACCATAGAGAAAGAGTGTCTGGCCATCAAGTGGGCGGTCCTCGCCCTCTGGTACTACCTGCTGGGGCGCCCTTTCACCCTCTGTTCAGACCACGCGCCCCTCCAGTGGCTCCACCGCATGAAAGATGCCAACGCGAGGATCACCCGTTGGTATCTGGCACTCCAACCCTTTAATTTCAGGGTGGTCCACAGGCCGGGGGCGCAGATGGTCGTGGCGGACTTCCTCTCCCGTCAAGGGGGGGGGGAGTCAGCTGCAGGCCGGACGGCCGCCCGGCCTGAGTCAGGCGGTGGGGGTATGTGGCAGCGGGGGCGTGGTCAAGCGCCGGTCTGTGACAGGAGGGCAGAGTCAGGGAAGGTGAGTGGCAGAATCACTACACCTGAGAGCAATTAACCTGTGTTTGTGTGTCTTCCCAGTGACCGCGCCCTATATAAGGAGGGAGAGCAGAGAGCAGAGGAGCTCTTCCCTGAACAGACACCCGTCGTGTGTGTCTGAGTGACTGTTATACTGAAAAGTGTGACAATAAATGCTAAATTTGAACCTGATCTCTGTCCTGCCATCCTCTGTGCTCCACCCACCTGCTCCGAACTGCCACAATGACATATCAAATGTTTAAACTGAGAAAATGTATCATTTAAAGAGAAAAATTAGGTGATTTTAAATTTCATGACAACACATCTCAAAAAAGTTGGGACAAGGCCATGTTTACCACTGTGAGATATCCCCTTTTCTCTTTACAACAGTCTGTAAACGTCTGGGGACTGAGGAGACAAGTTGCTCAAGTTTAGGGATAGGAATGTTAACCCATTCTTGTCTAATGTAGGATTTTAGTTGCTCAACTGCCTTAGGTCTTTTTTGTCATATCTTCTGTTTTATGATGCGCCAAATGTTTTCTATGGGTGAAAGATCTGGACTGCAGGCTGGCCAGTTCAGTACCCGGACCCTTCTTCTACACAGCCGTGATGCTGTAATTTATGCAGTATGTGGTTTGGCATTGTCATGTTGGAAAATGCAAGGTCTTCCCTGAAAGAAACGTTGTCTGGATGGGAGCATATGTTGCTCTAGAACCTGGATATACCTTTCAGCATTGATGGTGTCTTTCCAGATGTGTAAGCTGCCCATGCCACATGTGCTAATGCAACCCCATACCATCAGAGATGCAGGCTTCTGAACTGAGCACTGATAACAACTTGGGTCGTCCTTCTCCTCTTTAGTCTGAATGACACGGCGTCCCTGATTTCCATAAAGAACTTCAAATTTTGATTTGTCTGACCACAGAACAGTTTTCCACTTTGCCACAGTCCATTTTAAATGAGCCTTGGCCCAGAGAAGATGTTTGCGCTTCTGGATCACGTTTAGATACGGCTTCTTCTTTGAACTATAGAGTTTTAGCTGGCAACTGCGGATGGCATGGTGAATTGTGTTCACAGATAATGTTCTCTGGAAATATTCCTGAGCCCATTTTGTGATTTCCAATACAGAAGCATGCCTGTATGTGATGCAGTGCCGTCTAAGGGCCCGAAGATCACAGGCACCCAGTATGGTTTTCCGGCCTTGACCCTTATGCACAGAGGTTCTTCCAGATTCTCTGAATCTTTTGATATTATGCACTGTAGATGATGATATGTTCAAACTCTTTGCAATTTTACACTGTTGAACTCCTTTCTGATATTGCTCCACTATTTGTCGGTGCAGAATTAGGGGGATTGGTGATCCTCTTCCCATCTTTACTTCTGAGAGCCGCTGCCACTCCAAGATGCTCTTTTTATACCCAGTCATGTTAATGACCTATTGCCAATTGACCTAATGAGTTGCAATTTGGTCCTCCAGCTGTTCCTTTTTTGTACCTTTAATGTTTCCAGCCTCTTATTGCCCCTGTCCCAACTTTTTTGAGATGTGTTGCTGTCATGAAATTTCAAATGAGCCAATATTTGGCATGAAATTTCAAAATGTCTCACTTTCGACATTTGATATGTTGTCTATGTTCTATTGTGAATACAATATCAGTTTTTGAGATTTGTAAATTATTGCATTCCATTTTTATTTACAATTTGTACTTTGTCCCAACTTTTTTGGAATCATGGTTGTACATATTACACAAACTTTCTCCATGGGAAGAGTCCTCACAGTTAACATTAGTACAACAAATGGCATTCATGGGCAAAGGTACCTTTTTCAAAAGATCCTCTGAATTGAAGCAATATTTGAGGACAGCACCATCAGACAGTTTACCCCAATCTATCTTAACCTCACTGACCTCCTAATTTTTAACCAGTTTGGGTACATTGTCCACATTTAATACCATGGCAATAGGAATATGGTCAGAGGTAGCTAACCCATAACAAACCTCAATGCTTTCTAATGAGGCATGAGCATCAGCAGTGGATACTATGTGATCTAACCACGAAGTAGTATTCCATGCTTCACTCACGTAAGTATAACTTGAGTCAGGCAAGAGCACTTTACTTGAAATTACCAGGTTAGCATCATTTGAGAACTTTAACATGTTTTGCAAACAACGACTTATTATCTGTCAAGTCTGCATTAAAATCACCCAAAACATGTATGCAAGATGAGTTGTTATCTTCAATAAAGGATTCTACAAAAGCAAGCCTACTGACATATTCATCAACATGATCAAATGATTCGTATGGAGTATATATATTAAGAATAATAAAAATCTTTCCGGCGGCACGGTGGTGTAGTGGTTAGCGCTGTCGCCTCACAGCAAGAAGGTCCTGGGTTCGAGCCCCGGGGCCGGCGAGGGCCTTTCTATGTGGAGTTTGCATGTTCTCCCCGTGTCTGCGTGGGTTTCCTCCGGGTGCTCCTGTTTCCCCCACAGTCCAAAGACATGCAGGTTAGGTTAACTGGTGACTCTAAATTGACCGTAGGTGTGAGTGTGAATGGTTGTCTGTGTCTATGTGTCAGCCCTGTGATGACCTGGCGACTTGTCCAGGGTGTACCCCGCCTTTCACCCATAGTCAGCTGGGATAGGCTCCAGCTTGCCTGCGACCCTGTAGAAGGATAAAGCGGCTAGAGATAATGAGATGAGATGAAAAATCTTTCCATTGCAATTAACTTCAAGACCAATGGCCCAGTCCACATTAAGACACACAACTTTAACCATAGGGTCATATTTCATATTCCATAAAATAGCCACACCCCCAGCTATCCTACCTCTGACGATTCTCGGACTGAGGTCCGTGGTAGATTCACCCACACCACACACCCACATTCTCCAACATTTCTGAATATTCTATCAACTGGAACAAATCTGCAATCCTCCCATTACATTCCAACAGCTGGGATGTGTCGGCCCACTCATCACCTATTCCCCTATGCACCAATTATATCACATACCTGGGGATAAGGGTTTCCCCCAAGTTGTCAGACTTGTTTGGTCTAAATTTTACCCCCCTACTCAATTCAATAACTGATGACCTCCAGCGCTGGATGAACCTTCCACTATCCATCATGGGCAGGATATCAGTTATCAAAATGACAGTTTTACCCAAAGTTAACTATTTACTTTCAATGATTCCTATTCAGCCTACCCAATCCTGGTTTAAATCACTAGACTCTACAATCATTAAATTCTACTGGAAAAACAAGACACCAAGAATCAAACTGACCACACTTCAAAAACCTAAAATACTAGGTGGTCTAGAGGCACCACACTTCTACCATTATGCACTGGCCAACCAGCTTCAATACATTTACAAATGGATACATCCCACCTCACTTGAATTCACCTGGTTAGACCTAGAACAAACCATTTGCAAGGATATTCAGATCTCAGACTTACCTTTCTGCAGCCAGTCAGTCAAATAGCATCCATCTTTCAAAGCTCCAACCATAGCATCAAGTCTGACAGCCTGGTGGAAGTTTTATGACCTCACTAATTCACCTCTGACACTATCAAATCACACCCCTATCTGGAATAATCCTGATTTCACCATCAATAAAAAACCACTCAACTTTCTCACATGGATAGGCAAGGGTATCACTCATCTTCATCATATCATCCAAGACAATAGACTGGTCTCTTTTCCCTATTTGGTCCAGAAGCATGGCATTGAGCGTAAACACTTCTTACAGTATCTTCAAATTAAATCAACTATTCAAGCAAAATGGAATATTCAGATACCTAATTTCGACATTCCCCCACAAATCTTGGAACTGATTAACATACCCTCCCCTCAAAAAATCCTTTCCAAAATATACAAAATTATATCACAATCCGAAAAAAACTTTAAGCCTTCCATACCACAATTGGGAATCAGACCTGTCCATTACTCCTGATGCCGGCTTCTGGACCCAAATCTGTAAAAATATCTATCTAATGACTAAAAATGCCAATCTTCAACTAATACAGTACAAGGTACTCCACAGATTTCACTACACTGCACAGAAACTGGCAAAAATGGGTTTTGGCTCTGACACGTGTTCCCATTGCATACTAAACACCCCGGACACATACATCCATGCTGTCTGGCATTGCACCCCAATCCATAGGTTCTGGATAAAAGTCACAGACTCACTCACCTCTATCCTTGGCCATCACATCCCAGCAACTCCTTCCCTCTGCATACTAGGAGATACATCTTCAACCAACCTTAACACCACAGACAATAAATTTCTTCTAGTAGCACTAACTATAGCCAAGAAAACAATCCTCATGAACTGGAACTCAAAGAACTCAATCCACATTACCCATTGGAAAAACCTGCTAGCAGATTATATATCATTGGACAATCATACCTCTCCCAACTTACTCCACACTCAGAATACACACTCCCCTTGGTCATCTTACCTCACCTTTTTACAGACTTGACCTGGCCCTCTGTGCCTGAGATCCAGTCCCAACGCCACACTCAAATATCCTTCCATAATTGTTAATACTTAGCCATACATATTAGGGAAGGGAGGATGGAAGCTGGAATCTCTTATCTCTGTTTGTTTATGTACTTCATTTATTAATTTTTCCCATCACTCCCTACTCTTCCCACCACTCCCTCCCTCCCTCTGCTACCGTCTTCCCTCCCCCACTTCATCTACTCTTGTTATACCTGGGCTTCTGGGATGGCGTGGTCGGCCCCATCCTGTCTGGCTGTCAGGTGGGACTGGCGTTGGTTGGTGCCATTGGGAGGGTTGATGGGTCAGGGTTCCCCTCCGGGTCAGGGTCCCGAGGTTCTCTCGGTGCCCCACCCACCCCACGTATGCACTCTGATACCTGCCTATTCTTGGTATTGCACAGCGCACCTTATCCTCTTTTAAATGCTTTACACATTAGGAAGCACACACCATTTGTCCATCTTCAATATGAACAACACGATAGACTAGGGCAGGGGAGGAGTGCATGTGGGAAACCTTTGCAGGTGCTTTGCTGCACTCCTTGCCTCTTTTAATGCAAATACATCTTAGAGGAGGCTTATATCTTTGATTACATAGGGTGTGGGGGGCGTGTAGGTGGAGATCTGGGCAGGTTTTCACCCTGCATGCCCTCTTCTTTTAATGCAGTACATTTTAGAGAAGGCACACATTCTTGTCATATACAGTCATATATAGGATAGGTAGGGCGTGTTGTGCGGAGGTTATGGGGGGCTGGTGTCGGTGTGTGGGGCGTCCGGGCCCGGAGCCCTGCCTCATGCAGTACCTCCCTGTAAGAGACCCTACATGTGGGTGGAGCACAGAGGACGGCAGGACAGAGATCAGGTTTTATAAATGGGCTTTATTGCCACACTTTTCAGTCTAACAATAATTCCCCCAGACACACACACACACAACCGGCGTCTGGTTCAGGGTTGAGCTTCCCTCTGCTCTCGCTCTCCCTCCTGATATAGGGCGCAGTCACTGGGAAGACACACAAACAGGTTAATTGCTCTCAGGTGACGTGATTCTGCCACTTACCTTCCCTGACTCCGCCCTCCTGTCACAGACCGGCGCTTGACCACGCCCCCGCTGCCACACTCCCCCTCCCCTCTGTCGTCCCATCATGATTTAGCTTGGGCAGGGGCGGCTGGCACCATAGCCATGAACAGGTGCTCAGGTAGTCATCGTAATTAACTATTAAATAACTATTATTTTTAGAATTACTATCTATAAAAAATTTACTAACACAAATGATTAGCAAATAAAATAATACCCCCCCCCCCCACCACTCTCCTTCATTATGATCCAGTTTCCTTCTCCCTGGCCCGACACAGACCAGCACTGCTTATATACACTCACACACACACACACACACACACACACACACACACACACACACACACGTGCTCACTATCACAAACTCCGCTCCCCCCCAACATATACACACTGTCCCTCCACCCATAACTCAAGGCCCAAAACCCCTCCAAATCCCCCCCCACCTACCCTCCTCTATCTCACATGCACATTCATTACCCCTAACCAACCCCACCCATCCTCCCCTTAATAGCAATATAGCTCTTGTTTATCTTTGTCGAATTTGTCTCCATGTGTTCTGTTACATCTCTTTAACATATTAGTAGTATTGTCCAGCCTTTGAAATTGTTGTTAATGTTACGTCAGTGCTTCTGTTGTATGTCATGTGTATGTATTGATTTGTTTCATTCTGTCCTTCTTACTTTGTATTTGTTTGTATTTGTTAGCAAATAAATAAAAAAAAAAAAAGAAAAAAAAATTAAGATTCACCCACACCATGGACGTCTGGGTGCAGGTTTTTTAATTTATCCAAGTCCTGCTTGGCCAGCCAGCTCTCCTGAATGCACAATATCACAATCATCCAGAAGTGTATCCACAACCAGTCACCTTGTCTTGTCTGCGGCTGTGTGTCCTACTCGGAGACCACGAGAGTTGTAGGACACCACCCGCATTATGAGTCTGTGTTCTTTCCGTTTGGGCTGTTGGTCTCCTCGGTCTTTGCTAACACACCTGTAGAGACTGCGGACGCTCCCGCACCAGGGACCGACAGACCCTCACTCTCTCCTAGGCAGGGCAATCCCCCTCCGATTCTCTCTGGGTGATTCGCCCCACCAGTTGCTCCTCTAGTACGGCGAGGCTTGAAGTAACATCTGACGACTGACCCAGCAGGCCAAAACAGGGGATTATACATTTCCTTCCAGTCGTCCCATTCAGCTGTAATGCAAAAGGAGCTATATCTACTGCATGAAGTCTCTATTTTCCTACACTTCACCTCACGGTTCAGCTGTCCTTGTAGAAAGAGATGGAGAGTACCTGCATCAAGGTTCGAATTGAATCTCGTAGCAAACACACTGATCATCTTCGTTTTTACAGGAGACAGTTCCACATTGTTTATCACCACAGTCCCAGTAATGACAGATTTTTTCCATGTATACCTAACTTGAGGTTTCACAACACGAGATTTAACAGCATGCCGGTGATCAGAGTTCTCTGGGACTGCCTTTCGTTTGCAGCCATCCCTCACCACAGTACTCCAGCTAGTATGTTCAGTCTTCCCCAGAGCTGTTTCACTCCAGGGAGCAGGGGACAAGCCCAGGGATTCACCTTCATTCGTACACTCCTTGTCCCATTGTAGGCCTTTACAGGCAGTAAGGGGAGATCCCCCTGGCTTAACCACCATCTCCGCCACAGCCAAGCTTGGGCCCAAATCAGACTTATTGCCCGCTGGGCCCGCTTCAGCAGGCCGCAGAGGAGTACGCATAATCGGGTGGCTTTCCTTCGAGGAGACGTCGTTACCACGCCCCACATCAATCGTGTTGGGGTTTTCCACCGCCACCAAATGCTGGTTAAGGGAGTCGGATACCTCCAGCAGTTTTTCACATGCAGTCGCCTGTGAAGTAAGGGAAGTCTTCAAAAGTTCAATGTCAGTATTAATCTGCAAAATTCTTCCGAGTAGCGCAGAAACATCAACATGTTTGAATGAAATGGGAGGCAGTTCATCAATGTAATGGGACACAAATCTTGGTGGTGCCCCTTTCTCCTTAAATACAGCCAAACACATTTTGATGTAGATTTCATCTTTCTTCTCTCCTCTTCGAGAGGCCCAGCGTTTGCTATCAGGAAACAACTCAGCCATTATGGCTTTGGAGTCTTTAATCCGTTGCAAACTGAAACTGGACTTGACAATCTTAACAATATTGTCTTGGTCAAGAGTTCTCGACTTAATCAAGAGAAAGTTCAGCAGTTCATCTTCAACTATTGTTTCTCCATTCGTGGTGTGATAAATCATAGGTTTAATGCGAGCAAGCACACTCACATCACACCGATGCTTCAATTCCGCACTCTCCGCCATCTTCACCATCTTTGATTGATGGTCTCCTTGGACCTTTACTTTAAAGGTAACAGATTATACCCCTTATCCACAAGTTGACACAGTTCTCTGAGGTCTTAATGAAATTTCTGTGACATGCTTTGGTCAAAATAGCACAAGGATAAAGCACCACAGCTCCCTTCTCACCCTGTTTAAATAGCTCTGTGCAAAACAGCTGATTCGAGTGCCTGTTCTTTTAAATGATAAAGGCAAAAATCTATACTGATGCAGTTGAAATAATAATAATAATAATAATAATAATACATGTTCAGTTGCTACTTCATATTTATTGATAAGCCTCTTATGTTATATTGTTGTTAATATTTTATTCTGTCAGCAATTTCTAATGGCAATATACAGTTTATTTTGATAATTCAATTTGTCAATAACAAGTAAAAATATATCACAAAGGAGTCAGAAGTGACAGGATGCAACCAAAATCCTGATCATAGTCTACAACGGGTCAGAGAACATGAAGACACATATCAACACACAATGAAGAGTATTAAGCAAGAAGAAACTCTTAAAGCAGATATGCAGAACCTTTAATTTTAAATACATTTCTGAGTGGATAGTATCTCCATCCTTGACTCTTGTATGCTGCATAAATGGAAATTTAAAAAATATATATTTTTGAGAGTTAAAACCGACCGCAAAGTTGGCATTTGAGCTGCCCCGCTGAGCCAGCCAACCCTGAGTGAGTGACATCACTGCAGTAACCGATTTTAAGGCCGAGGCCTTTTTCAGCTATCGACCAAAGTCATATAACTAAAAATTAATGGTGAAAGTAAGAAATCCCGTTACTGACTTGCTCAACTAAGACTGATTGGACTTCATTGATTGTGGGTTGACTCTAATTAAAACAGGATAGGTGTTATAACTTATGCAACATACATGTACATGCATGCATTTTCACTGATAAAATGTAAAAGGCTAATTAAATAATCAGATGAACTGAGACAATCACATTCTGAAGCAAATTAATTAATCTTATACTGGTAACTTAAACACACAATACAAGTTACATGTATTAATCTAAATGCAGGTAAACAATGGGTTGTTTTTGTTGTTCTTTTTTTATCCAAAAGAGAGTCAGAGCTTACCCGTCTGTGTTCTCGCTTCTTGATGACCGATCTTGTGGCCGATTGTTTTGAAACAATATGACTTTCAGTTGTTCGTTCGGTTCTCTGTTCATTTGCTTCTTCCACATAAGGGAGAGATGGCAGCAATATCCAGTTTAGAAATAAGAGCTGGTCCACTCATTCTCTATTTTGTCCATACGGAGTACTTTGCCATTACTGCTTGGCTCAGGCAATTACTAAAACCAGGGACAGAACGGAACATCACTGGTTTTAGCAACAACTGCGGGGCGGTCACTGACCGAGTGATATGTCCCATCTCGTTCCATCCCGGGTTTTGCAAATAACCCTCGGCTCACTCCGGGAGGACCAGTGCAACTGAACTTTTCTTGAAGAAAAAATAAAAATAAATAAATACTTTCCTTTTCTTGTAGTTTTCTTTTTCTTTAATAATTGGTACTGCATCCTCTTTCAATATGGGCTTATAGTCAACGCTCCTCAACAGATCAGAGGTCTCATACGAGTCTTCAGTAAAATGTGCAGAGCAGACAAGAGACCACTTTGTAGGCGCCTAATGTGCCCATGAACTTTTCGCAAAACGTGTCCAAATCTTTGCAGTTTGAACATTCTTTGACCACGAATGCAACGTAAATCCACCTTCTGTCATGTTGCTGGCGGGTGCAGCAACATATCTATGTAGCATGGCGATAAATTAGCTAAAAATGGAGGATCGGATTTGCAGTCAGCTCTGTGTTTTAGTATAGCAGAAATGGCGATGAGACCGATAGACTTCCTGCTGTGACGTTACGGATGTCAATGTCATTCACTCAGACCGCTACCTATATGAATCACTTTAATCATAAAAATTACTATATTAGATTTATTGTTAACGCTTAAAAATATTTCTGTGCCATTCTTGAGGTTTCAAGGCATTTATAAATGAAAGCAAGGCCATGGCTTTGCGTATATGCTTAAAACAACAGGAACCAAAGTATCCTGTCAAGGTAAAAAATCAAAACCTGGAAACATGGAAGGGTAATGCAATAACAAACCACAATCACAACACCAAAGACAACACACTGTTATGCAATGAGAACAACCTCAAAAACAAACAAACAAACAATAACCCTAGAGTCCTTAAGCAAAGCAAATAATTTATTGTGTGTATCCCTGAAGATGAGAACAAACAGAAGGGATGTTGAAATCAATCTCATATTCACTAAATAGTCCAATATTAATAGAAAGCCAGTAAGTAAATAGTCAACAAAAATAATGTATATATAAAATGATCAGAATAAAGATGGCAACCCTTAGTATTAGCTTCCTGTTTGTGGCAGGAAGGGATTCGCTAATCAATAAGCTTGTGATTACGCATAAAAATACAGGCATTAGACAAAAACCCATATTTATTACTGGAAAAAAACAAAAACAACTGTTTTCAGAGATGAACTGGCACCCGATTGTTACCAGCCAGACAATGATGCAGAGGGGAATCGAGTAGGTTCGTGAGAAAATAACAGCAAGTGGTGGATATTTTTGAGTAAAGATTTCAGTGACATTAAGGTCAGGACTCTGTTGGGGCCAATTCATGTGTGAAAATGATTCCTCATGCTTCCTGAACCACTCTTTCACAATTTGAGCCCGAGTCATCAGGGAAGAAAAAAATCCATTGATGGAATAACCTGGTTGCAGCCATGCGTAGGAGGGGGAGGAGCACAGAAAGACGGCAGGCCAGAATAAAGTTCAATAATTCGTTTATTTTGCTCTTTTCGGAGGCAAAACTCACTCTCTTCCATGCGCACACACACACACACACACATACACACACACACACACACACACACACAAAGTCGTCGGGTTCAGGAGAGAGCTCTCTTTCTCTGCTCTCTCTCTCTTTATATAGGGCACGGTCACTGGGAAGACACACAAACACAGGTTAATTGACATCAGGTGTAGTGATTCTGCCACTTACCTTCCCTGACTCCACCCTCCGGTCACAGACCGGAGCTTGACCACGCCCCCGCTGCCACATACCCCCACCGCCCGACTCAGGCCGGGCAGCTGTCCGGTCTGCAGCCGACTCCCCCCTTGACGGGAGAGAAAGTCCGCCACAACCATCTGCGCCCCCGGCCTGTGGATCACCTTGAAGTTAAAGGGTTGGAGTGCCAGATACCAACG
The DNA here is from genome assembly GCF_027579695.1 of Neoarius graeffei. NCBI lineage: Eukaryota > Metazoa > Chordata > Actinopteri > Siluriformes > Ariidae > Neoarius > Neoarius graeffei. Next base: position 51,083,156 of record NC_083571.1, on the reverse strand, counting down.
GGTGATCCGCGCATTGGCATCCTTCATGCGGTGGAGCCACTGGAGAGGTGCGTGGTCCGAACAGAGGGTGAAAGGGCGTCCCAGCAGGTAGTAGCGGAGGGCGAGGGCAGCCCACTTGATCGCGAGGCACTCCCTTTCAATGGTGCTGTAGCGCCCCTCACGTACCGACAGCTTCCTGCTGATATACAGCACTGGACGGTCCTCCCCCTCCACCTCCTGGGAAAAAATGGCCTCCAGCCCTCTGGCCGACGCATCCGTCTGTAACATAAAAGGGAGAGAAAAGTCAGGGGAGTGTAACAGTGGCCCCCCCACACAGTGCAGCCTTCACCTCAGAGAAAGCCTGCTGGCATTGCTCCGTCCACTGGACCGGATCTGGTGCCCCCTTTTTAGTGAGATCAGTCAGCAGGCTGGTGACGTCCGAATAATTAGCTATAAACCTCTGATAGTAGCCAGCCAGCCCCAGGAACTGTCTCACCCCCTTTTTGGTCTTGGGCCTCGGGCAGACCGCAATTGCTGCTGTCTTGTTAATTTGGGGATGCACCTGCCCGTTGCCCAAGTGAAAGCCCAGATACCGTACTTCCACCCGCCCAATTGCACACTTCTTCGGGTTGGCTGTGAGACCCGCTCGCCTCAGCGACCTAAGGACGGCCTTCAGGTGTTGTAGGTGCCGCGGCCAGTCATTACTATAAATAATGATGTCGTCGAGGTACGCGGCCGCATAGGTGGCATGGGGGTGGAGGACCCTATCCATCAGCCGCTGGAACATAGCGGGCGCCCCAAACAGCCCAAAAGGAAGTGTGACAAACTGGTGTTAGCCGAACGGTGTGGAAAAGGCCATTTTTTCTCGGGATAATGGAGTCAAGGGGATCCGCCAATAACCCTTTGTCAAATCCAGTGTCGAGGAAAAGCGAGCAGTGCCTAATCAATTGAGCAACTCATCAATATGAGGCATTGGGTATGCATCGAATTTAGACACCGCATTGACTTTTCTATAGTCTACACAGAACCGGACCAACCTGTCGGCCTTGGGTACCAAGACCACCGGGCTGCTCCAGTCACTGTGGGACTCCTCGATGATGCCCATTTCGAGCATGGCCTCGAGTTCTTCCTGAACCACTTTTTTCTTGTGTTCGGGTAGCCTGTAAGGGCGGCTACACACTACCACCCCCGGGGGCATCTCAATGTGGTGCTCTATGAGGTCGGTGCGACCGGGCAGGGGCGAGAACATGTCCAAAAACTTGGTCTGCAACTGGGCAACCTCCGTGAGTTGGGTCGGGGAGAGGTGGTCTCCACAGGGGACCGGAGAGGTACGCGATGCCAATGCTCCCTTTTGAACCTCCAGCCCCAGCTCCGCCTTCTCCGGAACCACCAACACCAATGCCACAGGGACCTCCTTGTTCCAGAGTTGAGGTGGTAAATCTGTAGCGCCCCACCCCTGTCCGTCTGCCTCATCTCGTAGTTGACGTCCCCAACTCGCCGTGTCTCCTCAAAGGGTCCTTGCCACTTGGCAATCAATTTGGAGCTCTATGTGGGCAACAGTATGAGTACTTTATCTCCTGGTGCGAACTCCCTAAGGTGCGTACCCCTGTCATACAGGCAGGTTTGCCGTTCTTGGGCCTGCCGCAAATTCTCCTGGGTTAGGTGTGTGTGTGTGTGTGTGTGTGTGTGTGTGTGTGTGTTTTGTGCGCAGGTCAATAACGTATTGAATTTCATTTTTACTTGGTGAAGGTCCCTCCTCCCAATTTTCTTGCAGCACATCTAGAATGCTGTGAAGCTTATGCCCATATAATAATTCGAACGGGGAGAACCCCGTGGAGGCTTGGGGGACCTCTCGCACTGCAAATAACAAGGTTTCGAGCCATTTATCTCAATTACATGTGTCCTCACTTACGAATTTTTTAATTATATTCTTTTGAATATAATTGAACTGTTCAACTAAACCATCCATTTGTGGGTGATACACGCTGGTGCGGATCAGCTTAATACCTAATAACCCATACAGTTCGTTCAGTGTACGCGACATAAATGAGGTGCCTTGGTCAGTCAGAATCTCTTTCGGGATTCCAACTTGGGAGATGATGCGGAAGAGCGCTTCCGCAATACTGCGTGCTGAGATATTGCGAAGTGGCACTGCTTCTTGGTATCACATTGCATAGTCCACCAGAACTAAAATAAAGCAGTACCCTCATGTTGACTGATCTAATGGCCCGACGAGATCCATCCCAATTCTTTCAAACAGGGTCTCAATTAATGGGAGAGGGCGCAAAGGCACTTTTGGAATGGCCACTGGATTTACTAACTGGCATTTGCGGCACGCCGTACACCACCTACGGACATCGCCGTAAATCCCTGGCCAATAGAACCGGGCCATTAGTCGGGCTAGTGTCTTATCCTGCCCTAAGTGTCCAGCCATGGGATTAAAGTGAGCCGCCTGGAATACCAATTCCCGGCGGCTCTTTGGAATCAAAAGCTGTGTGACTTGCTCTTTAGTCTGAGTGTCCTGCATCACTCGGTATAATCTATCCTTCATAATAGAAAAATAGGGGAAGGACGGGGTGGCGTTTGGCTGGAGCGTTTGACCATTGATTACTCTCACTTGGTCAAAAGCATGTCACAGAGTCTCGTCTCGTGATTGCTCTAATGGGAAATCCACAAGGGATTCCCCGAGAGAGGGAGGAGGAGCCTGTGGCTCCTCACTCTGACGTGGAGATGATGTAGACGGCCCTGTGACAGCTGCTCCCACCAATGTGACACCGGGACCTCCCCCTGCTGAACTACTGCAGGACCCCCTCTTCACTAAATGACTCATTAACTCCCCGAATCCTGGCCAATCAGTCCCCAAAATTATCGAGTGGGTGAGGCGAGGATTAACCGCCGCCTTTACTCTAAATTTTTCCCCTCGGAAAAAAAATGTGGACCGACACTAAAGGGTAGCTGTGAACATCCCCGTGCACACACAACACCTTCACCCCCTGTGCTCCCCTCAATGGCTCGTCTGGCACCAGGCTTTGGTGAATTGAGGTCTGATTACAGTCAGAGTCCACCAACGCCTGATATGTATCCTCTTGGATACTCACCGGTATGCGATACGCTCCGGCCCGATCGAGGGCGGCTCCTGGCGCGTCGGGGATCCGAACCACCGCGCCCACTTTTATTGCCGAGCACTGCTGTTGGAGTTGGCCCGGCTCCCCGCAGCACCAGCAAACCGGCCCGGGCTTCCTCTCTGCACCGGCGCTCTGGGGCTCACTCACCTGGGGGGGGGGGGGGGGAGAGACAGACACAGAAGGGAAAACCGGGAGGGCACTACGGGTGCGACAGGCCAGCTGGGGTGGGGCCGGCTCCCGCCTCCGCGGTGGGGGAACGGGGCGAGGACGAGACACAGGAGGAGAGAGGAGGAGAGAGACAGAAGAGAGGAAAGAAGAGGATGTCTGCTGTCCTGCCGTCGGAACAGCTGCCAAATGGTCCTCCGCCAACTGGATGGCCTGATCCAGTGACGCCGGGCGGTGGCACTGGACCCAATCCGCGGTTCCCTCTGGTAGGCGGGCGATGAACTGCTCCAGCACCACCTGATCGATGATTCGCTCGGCGTTGCGGTTGTCGGCCCTCAACCACCACCAGCAGGCATCCCGGAGCTGCTGGCCAAACGCAAATGGCCGGCCGACTTCCTCCAGACGCAGAGCGCGGAAGCGCTGTCACTGTAGTTCGGGGGTGCACCCCACCTGCTGGAGGACAGCCCGGCGAAGGTCCACGTAGGCCAGCCGGCTGTTGGCGGGGAGCTGTAGTGCGGCCAGCTGCGCCTCGCCCGTTAGCAGGGGGAGGAGGCGTGCCGCACGCTGTTCCACCGGCCAGCCCGAGGCCTCTGCTGCCTGCTCGAAGAGCATGAGGAAGGCCTTGGGGTCATCATGCGGGCCCATCTTAGTTAGGGTGAGGGAAGAAGGGCCTGTGGCAGTGGAAATGGTGGACCCCGCCGACGCGAGGAGGTGCCAGAAGGCCTGTCAATCTTCCTGCTGCGCCAGCACCAGGGCCTCGAACTGGTGCTCTTGCTCCTTCCAGAGGGTGACTAGTGCCTGGTGCTGGCTCTGCTGGGCCGTGGTGAGGGCGTGGACCAGGTCTGCAAAGGCGGAGGACTCCATGGGGCTGTTCTTTTCCTGTGCTTGGTCCCGGATTTCGGCACCACTGTAGCTGTGCGTAGGAGGGGGAGGAGCACAGAAAGATGGCAGGCCAGAATAAAGTTCAATAATTCATTTATTTTGCTCTTTTCAGAGGCAAAACTCACTCTCTTCCATGCGCACGTGCACACACACACACACACACACACACACACAAGTCGTCGGGTTCAGGAGAGAGCTCTCTTCCTCTGCTCTCTCTCTCTCTTTATATAGGACGTGGTCACTGGGAAGACACACAAACACAGGTTAATTGACATCAGGTGTAGTGATTCTGACACTTACCTTCCTTGACTCCACCCTCCGGTCACAGACCGGTGCTTGACCATGCCCCCGCTGCCACACTGGTCATTCAGAACATTCAGATCATCAGCTAACTTCATTTTATTGCCATGTACATTCAGGTCAGGTCGAAGCCTAGCATTCCTGAGCTTCGACCTGAGCAACTGAAGCAACCCCAGATCATAACACTGCCTCCAGAGGCTTGTACAGTGGCCAATATGCATGATGGGTGCATCACTTCATGTACTTTCCTTCTTACTCTGAATCACCCATCATTCTGGAATTGTGAAAATCTGAACTCATCAGGTCACATGACCTTTTTCCATTGCTCCAGAGTCCAATCTCTATCCTTCCTAGCAAATTGTAGCCTTCTCTTCTGATTAGCCTCACAAACAAGTGTTTTTTTTAATGGCCACAGAGCTGTTTAGTCCCAATCCCCTGAGTTCTCGTTGCATTGTGCATTTGGAAATGTTTTTACTTTGACCCTTAAACATAGCTGTGAGTTCTACTTTTTTTTAAGCTTCGACTTCATCAAGCATTCAAATGAGGTCTAATCATGGTCAGTCAATTATTTATTTATTCATTCATTTATTCATTTTCTGAGCACATCTCTTCCATAGAATTGATAATCCACCACTATCCTTCCAGGCTTTAATAATGTGTTTGACAGTTCTTAACAACAAAAGCAGTGAACATATAATGCTCTTCTGTTCCTTTTCTGATTTTACTTTTTATGTGAAATGTCAGTGTCACCGACCAGACAATAAAGTGTATTTCAGACCCCGGGCCACAACAACACAAACAAGACAAGGATGTAAAAAATACATTTTTGATTTATTAAAAATGTGGAACTATAAATTAAACCCCCATAAACCCACCCAAATGCTACAACTATCCAAAAGAAGTCTCATCTCATCTCATTATCTCTAGCCACTTTATCCTGTTCTACAGGGTCACAGGAGCCTATCCCAGCTGACTACGGGCGAAAGGCGGGGTACACCCTGGACAAGTCGCCAGGTCATCACAGGGCTGACACATAGACACAGACAACCATTCACACTCACACCTATGGTCAATTTAGAGTCACCAGTTAACCTAACCTGCATGTCTTTGGACTGTGGGGGAAACCGGAGCACCCGGAGGAAACCCACGCGGACACGGGGAGAACATGCAAACTCCACACAGAAAGGCCCTCGCTGGCCCCAGGGCTCGAACCCAGGACCTTCTTGCTGTGAGGCAACAGTGCTAACCACTACACCACCGTGCCGCCCGGCCAAAAGAAGTCACTTCACTAAAAAGAGTTCCAAGTCTTTGGTGAAGTCCACACAGCAGCTAGGGCCAGGCAGGGGCAGTGTCACTTGGTTGCCACAAGGGGGAGTCGCTCAGTCCAGTCCTTCACAATCCAGATCCACCTCCTTGGAGTCCGCACGCCAGTCTGGAATTTCCAGGTTGCTCGGCACAGCGCAAGTGCTGTCATCAGGGAGCTGACGGGGTTGAGAGAAAGAGGAGCAGTCAACAAGCCAAACCAGCGGGACATTTAAACTTTTATCCTGTGTGCCTCTTACGGCCCTTCAAAGAAGAGAGGAGGTTGCGCTCATCAGCAGATCACTTCGGCATCGGCCACTTCAGAAGTGCGATGTTAGGCAGACAGCGGCAAGACCAACCGAGGGACGCGACGACAGATCAGCAAATCACTTCGGCATCGGCCACTTCAGGAGTGCGATGTTAGGCAGGCAGCGGCAAGACCAACCGAGAAAGGCGACGACAGCTCAGCAGATCACTTCGGCATCGGCCACTTCAAAAGTGCGATGTTAGGCAGGCAGCGGCAAGACCAACCGAGAAAGGCGACGACAGCTCAGCAGATCACTTCGGCATCGGCCACTTCAAAAGTGCGATGTTAAGCAGGCAGCAGCAAGACCAACCGAGAAAGGCGACGACAGCTCAGCAGATCACTTCGGCATCGGCCACTTCAAGAGTGTGATGTTAGGCAGGCAGTGGCAAGACCAACCGAGGGAGGCGACAGCAGCAGGCGGCTTTTGGCAGGAGAGGGGCTCCGGATCTGATGCTGGTGGGGAGGAGAGACGTGACGGCAGCCGTTCACCCGGGAGGCGCTCTGTGAGTTTGAGTCTCTGGCTTTTTATGGAGAGAGGGATTAGCGCATCAGCCAATGGCTGGCTAATAGAATCATTGGCAGGGGACAAGTCTCAGGTGTTCATGTTTACATGCAGATAATCACACGTGAAAGGAGCCAACCTATAGGTTGGCTGGCTAATCTAATTATTGATGGAAATGAATCTCAGATACATGCAATCCCAAAACATGCAATATGGCAACCACTACTAAACTACTAGAGTGTCAAGTGCACAATGTAAACAAAGAACAAAACATCAAATCAAACCAAGTGTAAACCCACAGCAGCACAATAGCAAATGCCCTTTGACATCAGCATTTATCCTCCAATTGAGCAAATCTATTTGATTTTGGATTTTTGTGGAAACAAGAGATCTGTTTCAACCTCACTCTGACCGTCACTACAGTCTAAAAAAGGAATGATCACCTTCGTTCTGCCTATCACTGAGACCATATGTCAACAAAGTCATGTCCATGACCTCCGGAAACAGAACGACTCGCGTTATGCAGTAAATAGCAGAGATTGCTCCCGGTTCAGTCTCTCACCTTGATCTCCTCGTACGAGACCATAAGTAAGAGACCCGTAAGGTAAGAAATCCTGATTTCTTTGCTTCACATTCCATTAATTCGTTACCTGCATGGTACGGGTGCCTTGTGTCCCCGAGGATTGTTGTGGTTTGTGTATTTCTGAGCTACGTACTTAGCTTAATTTGCCGGTAGGCTGTAAGCTTGTTTTTTTCAGGTATCCTTTTTGTTTGACATTACAGTATATGCGCTAGATTTCTGGGTAAGCTGAGTTTGTTACCACTGTGTGCCTATACTGCTGTTCGCAGCCATGGGCTTAGTGCGAGCCCACTAAGTGCATTCGCGTGCTGGTGTGGGCTGCCGTAATACCTATGTTTTGTGTTTTTTTACTGCTGTTGTCGCAGCTGGAAATCGTGTGAGCCTGTCAGACTGCTGTTACAGGCCACCTAGCACTATATTTGTTGGAATTGTCCTATATCGCCACAGTAAGTGTATTTGTTATTTGAGTTTCATACTGTGTTTTGGTGTGCACCTGCTATTGTGTTGTGCCTTTTTTTGTTGTTGTTGTTCACTGGTGTAGCCTGCTAGGTGCGTTTGCATGCTGTGCAGGCCTCTGCAGTATTCCCGTGCCACACCCTATACCCCTGGCTGCAGCTGGTGGGACTAGTGTGCACCCACTAAGTGCATTTGTGGGCTGGTGCGGGCCATCATAATACTGTGTGCTGTGTTTTTCCTGTTTCCATCAGGTGCATTCAGGTGCAGGCCGCGACAGTGCTCCTCTGCGATGCCTCCTCTGCCACACCCTATACCCCTGTTCGCAGCTGGTGGGGCTAGTGTGCACCCACTAAGTGCATTCGTGCACTGGTACGGGCCACCATCGTGATCCTGTGGCATGCCCTATACCGCTGTTCGCAGCCAGTGGGGCTAGTGTGCGCCCGCTAAGTGTGTTCACGCGCTGGTGTGGGCCATCATAATACCTTGGTGGACTACTCGAGGAGGACTCCAGACTTCAGACCGCCTAGGCCTCTGTGTGGCTACGATGGCTTCCCACTACTGCAGGATTTGCAGGGCCTCAATGAGTTCCAGAGATGGGCACAGGGAGTGTCCAATGTGCCTTGGAGCTGCCCACATGCTGGAGGACGTGGACAACCCCTGCACCATGGCCTGCGACCTCTCCAGGGGGGAAAGACAGCACCGGGCCAGCCAGGTGGGCGGCCATGTGCACGAGAGCCGGAGAGAGAGGTGATGCTCCCCCGACCAGCCGTCCCTCTCCAGTAAGCATGGCCATAAGCACAAATGCAAGCATTCACGTGACCGGCAGCAGGAGTCCCCGCACAGGCCTGCCCAAAGAGAGGCGCCCAGACCTGCTAAGCACCCTGCCTCAGCTACAGTGACAGAGAGTGGTAACGCGGAGTCGCTCCAGATCCTCTCGATTCTCTAGGCTTTGTTACAGAGAATGGACAGGCTGGAAGGTCACCAGGGCTCGTCATCTACTTCCCTGCCCCTGGACCAGGGGGGGTACCCTCTCATCCAGGCCTGAGAGCTATGGTGAGGAGGATGGGCAGGGCGATGTGGATGTGCTATCCCTCTACGCTCCCCACACAGTGATGGACAACACAACAGGTAGGGACGACCTCGGGGGAGACCTGCATTCTGGCTCTGCAGAGCCGGCTGACGTCTCCATGGAGACGGAAGAGGCCCCTGTCAGCTTCCTGGTTCCAGGTTTCATGCAGGCTACCGCCAGCTGGAAACAGCTGGTTACCCAGTTGAGACTGGACTGGGGGACATGCCACCAATTGAGCCATCAATGGCCACATTGACGTCCCTGGGCCTTGACCGCATATCCCCCAATCCACGTTGCCCTTGTAACGAGTGCGCCAAGATGGACCATCTGGCCACTCGCTCTTTTAATGCATCGGCACGAGCGGCCCGAATGGGTAATGCTCTAGCCATCACCCTGGCGGCTCTATGGAAGACACTGAGCTCAGACGATCAGGACACCAGGGCCCTGGTGGATGCAGCTCTTTCTTCCCACTCCCAGCTGACACAAGATGTGGGGGACACTATGGCCTCTGCGGTGCTGTGCCATAGACAGGTTTGGCTAGCGCAAACCTCCCTGCCTGAAGCCATCAAGCAGGAGCTGCTGAGCCTCCCCGTGGCGCCTGGGCATGTCTTTCACCCAGGATCCCAGGAGGTGCTTGATCGCGCTGAGCGCACTGCGGCATCTAGGGAAGCTGTCCAGTGTGTGTGCAGTAAGTCGGCTTCAACTGCCAGCCAGGCGCCTATGGGTAGGTATAGGCTGCGGCAGCCCACCCGGCCTCCGCCGGCAGGCAACGACCTGGTGGCCCCACGGGACTGTCAATTTCATGCACCCGATCGAAGTATGGCCCCAAATCCCCGACCCAGGGGAAGAAGAGGACTGCAGCGGGGCACAGGCAGGGGTGCAGGCTGCGGCAGCGGTCCGGCATAGGAGTCTTGGGTCACCCATCAATTGTCCTTCCCAGCTGTCACAGACCTCCTGGGAGGGGATTGCACCAGACCCTTGGGTCATGGCTATGGTGGCTCGCGGCTATCTATTGCAATTTCGACAGCGACCCCCTGTTTTCAGGGGTCAGGGTAACATCCGTAAAAGACCCGGCTTTGATGTCCATACTCATCAAGGAGGTTCAAGAGTTACTTCTAAAAGGGGCCATCTCAGAAGTACCACCCAGCACTCAGCTCACTGGGTTCTACTCCAAGTATTTTATTGTTCCCAAAAAAGACGGCGGTCATCAGCCTGTTCTCGACCTCAGGCCCTTGAACTGATATCTCAAGGTGCTGCCTTTAAAGATGGTCCACACAAGAGTGGTGATGGAGTCCATCCGGCAGGGGGAGTGGTTCACATTTCTGGACCTAAAGGACGCGTATTTCTACATCCCAATCTGCCCCAAACACAGGCCCTTCCTGCGCTTTACCTTCCAGGGCAGGGTGTTCCAGTTCCAGGTCCTTCCTTTTGGCCTTTCCCTGGCCCCAAGGGTTTTTACTCGCATGGTGTCAGCTGCCGGGGCCCGGCCGGGCTCAGCCCGAAGCAGTGACATGGGCCGGACCTCCTGTGGGTTCACCACCCACAGAGGTAGCCATGGGGGCCGGTGCAGTGTGGATTGGGCGGCGGTCAAAGGCAGGGGCCTCGATGACCTGATCCCTGAACACAGCGGCTAGCTGTTGGGACATGGAATGTCACTTCGCTGGGGGGGAAAGAGCCTGAGCTTGTGCGGGAGGTTGAGAGGTACCGGCTAGAGATAGTCGGGCTGACCTCCACACACAGCTTGGGCTCTGGAACCCAGCTCCTCAAGAGGGGCTGGACTCTCCACTTCTCTGGAGTCACCCATGTTGAGCGGCGGCGAGCTGGTGTGGGCTTGCTTATAGATCCCCAGCTCAGCCACCATGTGTTGGAGTTTACCCCAGTGAATGAGAGGGTTGCCTCTCTGCACCTTCGGACTGGGGAGAGGGCTCTTGCTGTTGTTTGTGCCTACAGGCCAAATAGCAGTATAGAGTATCCGGCCTTCTTGGAGTCCCTGGGAGAGGTACTGAGAGGTGCTCAAACTGGGGACTCCATTGTTCTACTGGGGGACTTCAATGCTCATGTGGGTGACAACAGTGACACCTGGAGGGGTGTGGTTGGGAGGAACGGCCTCCCCGATCTGAACCCAAGTGGTGTTTTGTTATTGAACTTCTGTGCTAGTCATGGTTTGTCCATAACGAACACCATGTTCGAGCATAGGGCTGTCCATAAGTGCACATGGCATCAGGACACCTTAGGTCGGAGGTCGATGATCGACTTTGTTGTCGTTTCATCTGATCTCCGGCCCTATGTCTTGAACACTCGGGTGAAGAGAGGGGCTGAGCTGTCAACTGATCACCACCTGGTGGTGAGTTGGATCCGCTGGCGGAGGAGGAAGCCGGACAGACCTGGCAGGCCCAAACGTATGGTGAGGGTCTGCTGGGAACATCTGGCTGAGCACTCTGTCAGGGAGGTCTTTAACTCCCACCTCCGGGAGCGCTTCTCCCAGCTTCCGAGGGAGGCGGGGGACATTGAGTCTGAGTGGACCATGTTCTCTACCTCCATTGTAGATGCAGCTGTTCGGAGCTGTGGCTGCAAGGTCTCCGGTGCCTGCCGTGGCGGCAATCCCTGAACCCAGTGGTGGACGCCAGAAGTAAGGGATGGTGTCAAGCTGAAGAAGGAGTCCTATCAGGCCATGTTGACTTCCGGGACTCCTGAGGCAGCTGACGGGTATCGGCAGGCCAGGCGTGCCACAGCTCGGGCAGTTGCGGAGGCAAAAACTCGGAACTGGGAGTAGTTCGGGGAGGCCATGGAGAAGGACTATCGGTCAGCCTCGAAAAAATTCTGGCAAACCGTCCGGTGCCTCAGGAGGGGGAAGCAGTACTCTGCCAACACTGTTTACAGTGTGGGTGGGGAGCTGTTGACCTCGACTGGGGACATTGTCGGGCAGTGGAAGGAATACTTTGAGGATCTCCTCAATCCCACCCTCATGTCTTCCATTGAGGAGGCGGAGGCTGATGACTCAGAGGTGGACTTGTCCATTACCCAAGCTGAAGTCACTGAGGTGGTTTGCAAGCTCCTCGGTGGCAAGGCACCGGGGGTGGATGAGATCCACCCTGAGTATCTCAAGTCTTTGGATGTTGTGGGGCTGTCTTAGCTGACATGCCTCTGCAACATCATGTGGCGGTCGAGGACAGTGCCTCTGGAGTGGCAGACTGGGGTGGTGGGCCCTCTTTTTAAGAAAGGGGACCGGAGAGTGTGCTCCAATTATAGGGGAATCACACTTCTCAGCCTCCCAAGGAAGGTTTACTCCAGGGTACTGGAGAGGAGAATTCGGCCAATAGTCGAACCTCAGATCCAGGAGGAACAATGCAGTTTTTGTCCTGGTCACGGAACACTGGACCAGCTCTATACCCTTCATAGGGTGCTTTAGAGTTCATGGGAGTTTGCCCAACCAGTCCACATGTGCTTTGTGGATCTGGAGAAGGCATTCAACCATGTCCCTCGTGGTATTCTGTGGAGGGTGCTTCGGGAGTATGGGGTTCGGGGCTATTTGCTAAGGGCTGTCCGGTCCCTGTATGAACAGAGCAGGAGTCTGGTTTGCATTGCCGGCAGTAGTTCAGACATGTTCCCAGTGCATGTTGGACTCCGGCAGGGCTGCCCTTTGTCACTGGTTCTGTTCATAATTTTTATGGACAGAATTTCTAGGCGCAGCCAGGGGCCGGAAGGAATCCTGTTTGGGAACCACAAGATTTCATCTCTGCTTTTTGTGGATGATGTTGTCCTGTTGGCTTCTTCAAACCAGGACCTTCAGCATGCACTGGGGCAGTTTGCAGCCGAGTGTGAAGCGGCTGGGATGAGAATCAGCACCTCCAAGTCCAAGGCCATGGTTCTCGACCAGAAAAGGGTGGCTTGCCCTCTCCAGGTTGGTGGAGAAGTTCTGCCTCAAGTGGAGGAGTTTAAGTATCTCAGGATCTTGTTCACGAGTGAGGGAAGGATAGAGCGTGAGGTCGACAGGCGGATCGGTGCAGCCTCCGCAGTGATGCGGTCGCTTTACCAGTCAGTTGTGGTGAAGAAGGAGCTGAGCCAAAAGGCAAAGCTCTCAATTTACCAGTCGATCTACATTCCGACTCTCACCTATGGTCATGAGCTTTGGGTAATGACCGAAAGAACAAGATCGCGGATACAAGTGGCCGAAATGAGTTTCCTTCGCAGGGTGGCTGGGCGCTCCCTTAGAGATAGGGTGAGAAGCACAGTCACTCAGGAGGAGCTTGGAGTAGAGCCGCTGCTCCTCCACATCGAGAGGAATCAGCTGAGGTGGCTCGGGCATCTCTTTCGGATGCCTCCTGGACACCTCCCTGGGGAGGTGTTCCAGGCATGTCCCCCCAGGAGGAGGCCCCGGGGAAGACCCAGGACACACTGGAGGGACTATGTCTCTTGGCTGGCCTGGGAACGCCTCGGTGTTCTTCCCGAGATGCTGGCCGAGGTGTCTGGGGAAAGGGAAGTTTGGGCTTCCATGCTCAGACTGCTGCCTCCGTGACCCAGCCGGATAAGCGGACGAAGACAAGGTGTCAGCCGCGCTGTCCCCCCTCCAGGCTTGAGGTCTGAAAATCCTACCCTACCTGGACGATTGGCTCATCTGTGCCCCCTCTCAAGAGCAGGTAGTTTGCGACACAGACACAGTTCTGGCCCACATCCAATCCTTGGGCTTCACTGTCAACCACAAGAAGAGCAACCTGCAACCCCACCAACAGGTGGAATTCCTTGGCATCTTCCTCGACTCAGTCGGCATGACTGCATCTCTCACTCCACGGAGAGTGGACAGCTTGATCGAAATGCTGATGTATTTCTGCTTGGGCAGTCTTGTTACGGCTCACAGAGTCCAGAAGCTGCTGGGTTTGATGGCCGCAGCAGCAGCAGTAATTCCTCTTGGCCTGCTGTGGGCACGCCCCCTGCGGTGCCGGTTCAATGCTTTCCATCTCCATCTGAAAGACAACAGGCAGGTGAGGCTGCGTGTGTCTCGGGCTTGCATCCAAGCTTGACATCCTTGGACGCAACCCCCGTGGATATTGGAGCACATAAACGTCCTTGAACTGAAGGCCATCCATCTCGCTCTTCGAAGATTCCTGCGGGTCTTGCAATACTAACATGTTCTTGTGAGAACAGACAGCACCTTGGTGGTGTATCATGTGAATCACCAAGGGGACACGAGGTCCGGGTGGTGCCTCCAGGTGGCAGAGGAGTTGCTGACATGGGCATGGCCATGACTCTCATCACGGAGGGCAGTGCACATCCTGAGTGTGGAGAACAGAGCGGCCGACATTCTCTCCAGAACGGGGCCACTCCCGGGAGAATGGAGACTGAACACAGACATCATCAGCCAGATCTGGATGCAGTACGGTGTTGCACAAGTGGATCTCTTTGCGTCAGCAGAGAAAACACACTGCCCGGAATGGTACTCCCTCATGGGGCAGCCATGGCAGTTACCATGCAGAGTGGATCTTCTGTCACAGGCGGACGGGCAGATCTGGTATCCGAACCCAGGTGCCCTACGTCTATGGGTTTGGCCCCTGCAGAGTCCATCACTGAGCGGCTAGACGAATCTGTTCAAGAGACACTCAATAACACCAGGGCTCCATCTACTAGAGCTTGCTATGTACTCAGATGGAGGATCTTTTCAGATTGGTGTGCCGGCATGGGTCTTGAGCCAGCAGCTTGCCCTGTGCCACATGTTTTACGCCTCTTGCAGTCCCATTTGGATCAAGGCAAGGCAGTCAGTACAATAAAGGTCCATGCTTCGGCCTTTACAGCCTTTCACCAGGGCGCAGACAACAGACCCCTGGGTAGGCATCCTTTTATTGGCCAGTTCTTGAAGGGAGCCCGCCGGTTGCGTCCGGGTCGCACCTTGTGGGCTCCAAGCTGGGATCTGCCCACAGCCTTAACATCGCTCACTGAAGGTCCGTATGAGCCTATTTCAGACACAGATTTGTGATCTTTGTCCCTTAAGACTGCTTTTCTCTTGGCACTCTGTTCAGCAAAGCAGGTCGGAGAGCTGTGTGCTGTCTCCATTAGCGACGACTGTCTAAGGGGGCAGGCAGGAGGCACTGGTGTGTCGCTTTGACCAAATCCAGCTTTTCTGCCAAAGGTTCTTAATCAGCAGTCCATCAACCAGGTTCTGGAGGTGTCCCAATTCCAGCCTTCCTCTGCCTCGCAGGCAGAGCAGGACAAGTTGCTCACTTTGTGCCCAGTCAGGGCCTTGAGGGCTTATCTGGCCCATATACAGTCCTTGAGGAGAACACACTCTCAAGTTTTTGTCTGTTATGGGGTGGCAAAGCACAGGCTGCCGCTTTTCAAACAGAGGCTGTCTCATTGGCTGGTGGAGGTTATTTCCCACGCTTACAGGGCTCAGGGGATACCAGTCCCTTTGGGTATGAGGGCTCACTCTACCAGAAGTGTAGCTACATCTTGGGCTGCCCTTAGAGGTGTGACAGCAGGCGAGATCTGCGCAGCGGCTTCATGGGCTACGCCTTGCATTTTTATCAGATTTTACAGGGTGGACATAACTCACCCAGCTCTGGTCGGGGATGATGCCCTCATGTCCATTACTGAGTGAGGTTCTAATGATTAATTCTGGGTTCCTCGCGACTCTTTTGGTATGTGCCATCCCTTTTTTAGACCGTAGTGACGGTCAGAGTGAGGCCGAAACAGATCGTAAGTTATGAAGGTAACTATGGATCTGTGAGACCGAGGTATGACCTTGGTATATCCTTGTTGCTCGGACCATCCTGAGGCGCTCAGGGTAGGAGACTGAACCGGGAGCAATCTCTGCTATTTATCACACAAGTCGTTCTGCTTCCGGAGGTCATGGACATGACTTTGTTGACATATGGTCTCGGTGATAGGCAGAATGAAGGTGATCATTCCTTTTTTAGACCATAGTGACAGTCATCCCTCAGTCTCACAGATCCATAGTTACCTTCGTAACTTACGTTATCGCAGCACCATACTCATTAAAAAAATTAAATAATAATAATAATAATAATAATAATAATAATAATAAAATACACAGAATGTTATAAAGAAAAGAGACTGGGGTTGAATTCTGTGGATTAATGTAGCATCTCAGTGACAATCATGTCAGGTGATTACACAGAGTGAAACACTTCCTAAATTTTGTTTGTTTGTTTGAGCTGATATTTTTCAGCCCATGTTACTGACACATTTGAAACACATTATCAGCAGTGACTGAGAATGTGAAATACAGTTACAGGTGTAAAAATACAAATGAGGTGGATTATATACTTTTTCATTTTTCTGACCAACATTCTTTTGGAGCAGAAACTTAAAAATGAATAGATGGAGCACACATTGTCTGATGAGAGAAGTACAAAATTGAAAAAAGGGACAGATGACAGGGTTTGGGGTTTTGTTTGTTTTTAGTGTGGGGGAGGGGATGAATCATAACTTTTCAATTTAGTATGTTTGGCATTCACGGTACAAGCTTGGTAAGTTATTCCCAGAACACACACAGACGACCTTTGTGTGTGTTTGCTATAGGAGTTTTCCCCACAAGATTCTACAACCCCGATTCCAAAAAAGTTGGGACAAAGTACAAATTGTAAATAAAAATGGAATGCAATGATGTGGAAGTTTCAAAATTTCATATTTTATTCAGAATAGAACATAGATGACATATCAAATGGTTAAACTGAGAAAATGTATCATTTAAAGAGAAAAATTAGGTGATTTTAAATTTCATGACAGCAACACATCTCAAAAAAGTTGGACAAGGCCATGTTTACCACTGTGAGACATCCCCTTTTCTCTTTACAACAATCTGTAAACGTCTGGGGACTGAAGGCCAATTTATGCTGACAACCCAGTCCTTGCAGAAGGCGTCGCAGATGGCGGCTGCGAAGCCCCCCCCTTCACAGACGCTCTGCGCGCACCTCCCAAAAATTGTGACCACCGCAGACAGCGTCGCAGACAAGAGGGCTCTGATTGGTCCACTCTACATCCGCTGTACACGCACTTCCGCTTCCCTACTTTCCCGGTTTGGTTTGTTTTCACGACCGCCATTTTTAAAAACACGAGGAAAGATGGAGCAGCACGAAGAGCGGTTGATCGAGGAAGTGAGGAAGTACGTACATCTATACGACTCCAGTTCTAGTCATTATAAGTAACCGGAGGATAAACACTCCACTAACCACACCCACCAACTACTCCTAGTGATTTCGCGACTTCACGCCCCCTTGAGTTGTGGCGGTGAATAACATCGCACACGCCTATTACTCCCCGCTCAATAATAAATTACAACTGTCTGCGAAAAGCTATCTGTGAAAGCCTTGTCGCAAGAGCATGCAGAGGCCCTGAGGAGACAAGTTGCTCAAGTTTAGGGATAGGAATGTTAACCCATTCTTGTCTAATGTAGGATTCTACTTGCTCAACTGTCTTAGGTCTTTTTTGTCATATCTTCCATTTTATGATCTTCCGAGTTTGAATGTGAACATTTTGACGTCACTTCCTCTGGCAGGAAATTTCGGAAAGGCGGTGAGGTGAGGAAAGGATTCTCCAAACATTTTACTGAATTGGATGGCTTTATTGGTGAATTATGCTACCAAAAAAGAACTTTACAGCTGAGGAAGGCGAGGACATTAAAAAGTCACTCTACTTTCTGTCAGAAGAGGTTTCTGTTATTAAACAGCAACAGAAAACCATCATGGAGCTGGTGACGGAAGTAAAGTCTCTCAGGCTGCAGAACGCCGAGAAAGACCGGCGTCTCGCCCACCTGGAAAGCAGAGTTGCTGATTTAGAACAGTACACCAGGATGAATGATGTCATCATCACTGGGATTCAGATTAAACCCCGGTCATATGCAAAAGCAGTGACAAGGGAGGGGGAATCTGATGAACTGGGCAGCAACTCCGTGGAGCAACAAGTGTCGGCATTCCTACACTCAAAGGGAATAGACATTGATTGCAACAATGTCGAGGCCTGCCACATTCTACCCAGGAGAGACAAAGAGAAAACCTCCATCATCATGAGATTCATCAGCTGGAAACATAAAGCTACACTGCTGAAACAAGGAAGGAAACTGAAAGGGACAAAAATCTACATCAACGAGCACCTGACAAAATGCAATGCTGACATCACCAGAAAAGCACGATATCTGAAGAAAGAAAACAAAATTCAATCTACATGGATCACCAACTGCAAAGTATTCATCAAGCTGAACGGGACACCGGAGGAGGCGAGAGTTCTGGTCATACGGAACATCGAGGACTTGGACAAATACCAGTGAGGCTATCGGGACTGTATGTTAATCAATACCGACGTGACACTACACCAAACCCAGCCATGACACACACCGAAATAACGCTTTCATCCATTACCCGGAACACTACTCAGCTCACGCAAATGCTTGTTGATTATGAAAACCTGGAACTGAAACCACATGAATTCACTGACCATAAACTATTGAATACAGAAAATGACATAGACCCGGACAATAACTTTTTTCAACCATTAATGACAATTGCCACTATTACACAGAGGAACAGTGCAATCAGTCCACTGAGGCTGCGGGAAAATTATCAATAATACACTTCAACAGCAGAAGCATGTATGCTAACTTCAAATACATCAAGAAATACTTAAGTCAGTTTACTCATCCATTTAACATAATTGCCATATCGGAGACCTAGATTGTGGGTGGCACGGTGGTGTAGTGGTTAGCGCTGTCACCTCACAGCAAGAAGGTCCTGGGTTTGAGCCCCGGGGCCGGTGAGGGCCTTTCTGTGTGGAGTTTGCATGTTCTCCCCGTGTCCGCGTGGGTTTCCTCCGGGTGCTCCGGTTTCCCCCACAGTCCAAAGACATGCAGGTTAGGTTAACTGGTGACTCTAAATTGACCGTAGGTGTGAATGTGAGTGTGAATGGTTGTCTGTGTCTATGTGTCAGCCCTGTGATGACCTGGCGACTTGTCCAGGGTGTACCCCGCCTTTCGCCCGTAGTCAGCTGGGATAGGCTCCAGCTTGCCTGCGACCCTGTAGAAGGATAAAGCGGCTAGAGATAATGAGATGAGATGAGACCTAGATTGACCTGGAGAAAGGAGTGGATTTTGAACTGGCTGGTTATGAATTTAATTATATAAACAGGAAAAATAAAGGTGGAGGAAGAGTGGTGGTGTATGTGGACTGTAATTTGAATTATAAGTTAATAGATGGTATGACAACGGTGATTGATAACTTATTAGAATGCTTAACTATCGAAATTAATATTGAAAAAAGTAGAAATGTATTAATTAGCTGTATATATAGAGCGCCAGAAACTAGTATAGAGGCGTTTAAGGACTGGGTAGAAAAGACATTTACAGTAGATAATAAAGTTATCTTAATTTGTGGGGATACTAATATTGATCTGTTGAACCCTAATAAGCACAGTATGACTGAGGAATTTATTAATACCATGTACAGTATGAGTCTCCACCCCAAAATTACCAGACCCACCCAAATTACTGACCATAGTGCTACCTTAATAGATAATATATTTACCAATAATATAGATAATAACATTATAAGTGGAATATTAATCAATGATATTAGTGATCATCTACCAGTTTTTACAATTTATGACTATAATCAAGATAAATGTGACAGACCATAAACTTAAGTATAGAAGAGTTAGGACTGAGGAAGCCATGTTGGCAGTAAATAATGATTTATTAATACAAGACTGGGAATCAGTTTATACAGAGAATAGCATTTATAGAGCATATGATAACTTTTTAAGTATATTCAAATTATTATATGATAAAAATTGCCCACTGAAGCAATATAGTACTAAACAAAACTATAATGACCAACCTTGGATTACGAAGGGATTACAAAATGCCTGTAAGAAGAAAAACACTCTATATAGAGAATTTATTAAATTAAGAACCAAAGAGGCAGAAAATAAATATAAAAAATATAAAAACAAGTTAATGAGTATCATAAGGAGATGTAGGAAGGATTATTATGGTAAATTAATATATAATAACAAAAATAATATTAAAGGAATATGGAATATATTAAATAGTATTATTAAAGATGGCTCTGGACAAATACATTACCCTAAATACTTTAATGACAATGGTATTGAAAATTATAACATGGATGTAGTTGCTAATAGTTTTAATAATTTTTTTGTTAATGTTGGACCAAGATTAGCTCTAAATATCTCTGATCCGGTAACAAATGATGATTGTATAGATAATATTATAAAGAGGAATTCTTGTTCTATGTTTATTACACCAGTCGATGAGAAGGAAATTATTGATATAGTTAATAAATGTAGTAATAAAATATCCACAGATTGTAATGATATTGATATGAAACTAGTGAAAACTATTATTGGGGGGATTTCTAAACCATTAACATACATCTGTAACTTGTCATTTCAAACCGGTACATTTCCAAGCAAAATGAAAATAGCAAAAGTAATTCCATTGTATAAATCTGGGGACAAACACAACTTCACAAATTACAGACCTGTTTCCTTACTTCCTCAATTCTCCAAAATTCTTGAAAAACTATTCAATAACATTAGATAAATTCATTGAAAAATACAAACTACTCAGTGATAGTCAATATGGATTTAGAGCAAATAGATCAACAGAGATGACACTAATGGAATCAACTGAAGAAATCAGTAACTCTACAGATGATAAGAAATATGTC